>NC_140988.1:179956646-180059677 GCF_052327205.1 Somniosus microcephalus
GGGCAGGCGGCCACCGAAAAAGCAGCCGGCCGCACCTCCGCCTTAACTCGCCCCACTAAGGCTGCAGGACGGCCCCGTTTTCAGATCGCTGTTTGCGGCCGCTGCAGAAGAGGCCGCAACTAAATATGGCGGTCGGGCCGGGTAGCGGGGGTGGTAGCGGGGCACTGCGCACACCGATGACGTCATCGGTGGCAGCGCAGCGCTACTGGCTAATGCCGCCATTACCGCAGCGCTGAATATCGGCGCAATCTCAGCAAGTGGCGCAAAAGCCCTCTTTGGGCGAAAACTGGGCGCAAAGCCTACTGAATTTCTAGCCCAAACTGTTTTATATATATTATATATATTAGCCCTTTATAGAATACTTTGCCAGACTCCAACAGGTTAAATTGTGGATAAACTCTGATCTTCAATTTCATTGTTACTACTTATGGGCTTTCTGGTTCACTCATGGCATGAGATTAAGAGTTGCTGTCAATGATTCTTTTGCCATCACACCAGGGTTGTTGATGTAGAAAAATAAAAGCTTCCAAGACTGAATGGAACTTCTTTGTACATCAAAGGTTTTACAACCACATCAGCCAACCACATTGCACCCTTATCTTTCCTATAATCTAATTGGCCAATAAGAAACAAGAAGGCATGTACACCTGGTGTAGCATTTCCCAAAACAAAGTTGAGTAATTAAAAAAACCTGTTGTGGTAAAATTCATGATTAAGCACACATCCCCCCCATCCATTACTGCTATGAGATGGTGTACCCCCATCACTGATCTGTAAGTAAAAATCAACTTCTGTTTTAAAATGAAATCCCTTACAACAGAGCTACATGGTTTCAAAACTAAGTTTAAACTTTTGACACTTAGGCCGCAAATTTAATTGCGCTGAGGGGGAGGGTTTGGAGGTGGGACCGCTGTTAAAATCGCAAAGATTGATAGCGGGTAGGAAACCCGCTGTCAACCCGCCTCCACACGAGTCTCCCGGGTGTTGGGTCTGTCAGTGCAGAACTGACCCGACACCAAGCGGCGGGGGAGACAATTCAGCTACTTAAATTGCTTGTTAAGAGCTAATTGAAGAGTATTTTGAGGCTTACATGTAAAGGATGCCATGTTGCAGATGGTGAGTTTCAGAGCACAGAAAATGTTGGTTACTGCATTTTTAATATATATAGGCCTAGAAATTCAGTATCGCCACGTTTGGGGCGCTACAGCTGAGCGTTCGCTAAATTTAGCACCCGGCGCAACTTAGCGCCGCCTTCGCTGAAATTGAGTTGCATCGCCCCAAGCGGTTGCTGCTGCACTAAAGCAGGCAATGCACGACTATCATAAGGCACTAAGCCGGCGAGCCGAGGCGCTAACACCGAGGGCGGGTGCAGCGCAGGTGCGGCGAGTTGCCGATTGAAGGCAAACACGCTGGCGCCGGTCAGCTCTTAAAGGGGGAGGGTGGACTTGTTTGGCTGCCACGCCCTGCACACTGCAGCCCTGAAGCAAGGCCTGACCATTGCTGGATCATCATTTCTATGCCCAGGACCATGCAGAAGGCTAGGGAGCGAGCGGAGCGCTTCAGCGAGGGTGCCCTGAGGCTACTGGGTGGCGCAGTAGAGCACAGGCGACCTGTCCTCTTCCCTGACAGTGGGAGGAGGCCGCTTCCCAGCGAATACCGAAAAGCCTGGAGGGAGGTGGCAAACAGGGTGACCACCAACAGCATGGTTGCCAGGACTCCACTTCAATGCAGGAAAAAGTTCAACAACCTCACTCGGGTTGTCAGGGTGAGTACCCTTTCCACTAACCTGTTCATCCCTGCATGTGCACCTCAGTTTCTGGCCAAAGGGACCTGAAAGCCCCAATGCCCAGCCCTCATCCAAGAGCTATGGGACTCTCATGAAAACCACTTGCACATTCAGCACTTTACACACTGTCAGGGCTATTCCACCATGGGGGCAATGCAGGCAAGATGAGGGCTTGACACTGTCAGGGCTATTCCACCATAGCAGGCAGTGCAGGCAAGATCAGGGCTTGACACTGTCAGGGCTATTCCACCATGGGAGGCAGTGCAGGCAAGATCAGGGCTTGACACTGTCAGGGCTATTCCACCATGGGAGGCAGTGCAGGCAAGATCAGGGCTTGACACTGTCAGGGCTATTCCACCATGGGAGGCAGTGCAGGCAAGATCAGGGCTTGACACTGTCAGGGCTATTCTACCATGGGAGGCAGTGCAGGCAAGATCAGGGCTTGACACTGTACTGAGAGCCCGTCCTTTCTCTTGCAGGGCAAGCTGGCCCACAATCGCAGGCAGCAGCGACGGACCGGGGGAGGCCGTCCTGACCTCAAAGAGCTCAGCAACCTGGAGCAGCATGTGGAGCGCATTATGGCAGGCCGGCTGATTAGCCCCGTCGCCAGTGGAGATGCCAACCCTGTTCTGGACAGCAATGGTAAGGTCATCACCTTTTTGACCTCTCTCTTTCCACTTGTGCCTCACACCAGCATCCTTTGCCACTATCGAACCAATGCAGTGCATAGCAGCACTCATGCCTTCCTCGCTGCCGCCCTGTCCTCACTCTAAAGCAACTCTTGTGCCTCCCTGCTTTCAGATGCTGATTCGCCAGGTGAGGAGGCGGGCCCTCAAGCTGTCAGTGATTCTGAATTCGAGGAGGAGGAAGAGGAAGCCGGCCCATCAGTGCCACCCTCAGCCAAGGCAGCCCATGGCCATGATGGGGACACGTCTTCCCTGGAGGGGAGCAGGGGGGAAGGGTCTGAGGAGAGTGAAGCTCCGGGGCCCAGCGGGCTGCAGCAATGCGGGAGGGGTGGGGAAGCTCGGCGGCCTTCTCCCCGGAGGGTGAGTGCGGCCTCCAGTCCTGCTATGGTGAGCGCAGAGGAGGTGCGGCTCCTTGGTGAAATGGGCGCCCAGGCTGAGCGCAGGCACACTGAGCTCATGGCTGCAGTGGCAAGGATGCCTGACTCCATAGAGTCACTGGCAAGGAGTGCTCAGGAATTCGGGGCATCACAGGCCAGGAGTCTGCAAGAATTCAGTGCAGCACAGACAAGGAGTCAGCAGGACTTCGCTGCATCACAGGCAGCTTCCAGCCAAGTGCTCAGTCGTGCCGCGCATTCACTGGCTGGTCTGATGCAGACACAGATCAGGGCCACACGGGCACTAACTGCTGCCACCCTCGCTGGATCGGCCAGGCATCGCCGGGGCCCTCGCCGCGCCGCAGCAGCCCAGCAGTCTGTGCTTCAGCAGATTGCTGCGCATGCTGCAGTGCTGGCCCGTGCGAGTGCCAGTGTATCAGCCGACCAGGGAGTGCCTGTGCTCTGTCAGGTTGGCAGCATTCCTGCAGCCAACACTGTCACTCCTCCACTGCAGCTGCCACCACCCGTAGGACAGACTGCTGCCGCCCAAGCAGAGTTGGAGCAGTCAGCAGCCGGGCCCTCCAGGCCCAGAGCTGGTCCAGGCCGTCCCCCAAGGGCATCTGGCGTCTCACCATCTGACCCTCAGCAACCTTCCCCCAGCCTTGCTGCAGCCACTGGGGTCCCATTGAGGAGGAGCTGCAGGGCGGGAAGGGGCCATTCGCGGAAGCGAGGTGGATCACCCTCACAGGGGAAAATGTAGAAGGTGTGGCCAAATGTTGTGTTTATGTATGAAGGCCGAGAATGTTGTGTTTGTTTTTTATATGAAGGCCGAGGATCATGGTCATTTTTGTTCAACTGTTTCTTTCATTTTCTGAAGGTTGTGAGAGCCAGTTATGTCTCTGACTGTTTTTTGGGGGGTTTATCTGAATTAGTTTGTCATGCGGGAAGGGCACAGAGTTTGCACAGTAAAAAATGTTCTTTAATCACATTGTCCATGTTTGCACTTTGAACTATTTGTTGCCTTGACCGGCTGAGGGCTTGCGGAGCGGCTCCATTCATGTTCTTTCATTGGCACAAGCCATTCCCTGAGAGGGGGCCTAGAACCGAGTTGCAATAAGCCGCCTCCCTCCCGTCTTGGTGCGCCTCCTCCTCCTCCTCCTCCTCTGGTGGTCCTCTAATGTCTGCTGGCAGTGGCTGAGTCCTGAGGATAGCCAGGTTGTGCAGCATGCAGCACACTACAACGAAATGGGAGACTCGCTCAGGCGAGTACTGTAGGGCTCCTCCGGAATGGTCCAGACAGCGGAACTGTTGCTTGAGCACGCCGATTGTGCGCTCAATGATGTTCCTGTTAGCTTGATGGCTGTCATTGTATCGCTCTTCAGCAGGGGTGCTGGGCGCACGGAGCGGGGTCATCAGCCAGGTGCACAAAGGATAGCCTTTGTCCCCGAGAAGCCATCCTCGTGGGTGAGCCTGGGCTTCGAAAATGTCTGCCACAGAAGTCTGGCGCAGGATGAAGGCATCGTGGCTGCTGCCTGGAAAGCAGGCATTGACAGCTAGTATGAGCTGCCTGTGGTCACACACCAACTGGACGTTGAGCGAATGGTAGCCCTTCAGGTTGCGGTAATCCTCGGCATTCTCTAGAGGTGCCCGCAAAGCCACATGCGTGCAGTCAATGGTGCCTTGGACCATGGGGAAGCCCGCTATTCCTCCAAATCACATTGCACGTTCTTGCTGCTTGTCCAGGGTCATGGGGAAGGAGATGTACTGACGTCTCCTTCTGAAAAGGGCATTGGTCACCTGGCGGATGCAGCAATGTACCGCGAACTGGGAGATGTTGGCAATGTCCCCAGTAGCGGATTGGAAGGAACCAGTGGCGTAGAAGTTGAGAGCCACCGTCACCTTCACTGCCACCGACAGAGACATCCTGCTCCTCAGCTGTGGCTGCAGATCTCTGCGAAGCAGGTGGCAGATCTCAGTGACCACCTCCCTTCTGAATCGCAGCCTCTGAACACACTGCTCCTCAGACATGTTCAGCTATGAGAACTGCTGGCGGTATACCCTGGGTGGGTAAGGCCTCCTGTGCCAACACCTGTTGGCCCTTCTCCGTCTGACCATGACTGGCACTCTCTCACGGTGTCTGAGCCCTTTGAATGCAATGCAGTAAGCCAATGTTTCCACCCATTGCAGCCCCCATTATATGTGGCGACTCAAGGCTATGGCACTGAAAGTTAAATCCAAGTGCAAAGCTCTGGCCTGAAGCCAGAAGTACCTGTGCGAGCACTGAGTCAAAGCAGAAAGCTCTCTCCCTTTGTCTCTCTCCAAATATCCGTCTCTCACACAGAAGGATTGCCACAAAATGGCTGCCACTTATAATGCAGGAGGAGTCCCCTTTAAATAGCGCCCCCCATGCCCCGCAGCGACTGGGAACCGTTCCCCTCTACCAGTCACTGGGGGCGCCAGGCGCACAGAAGGGCGGCGCCACTGAAGTTCCAGTTCAGGGCGCACCAAGGGCGTTGCACCATGAAATGACGTCAGGATCTGCGCGCGCAGCTGAGCGGGCGCTGCGGTTTTGCGCCGCCGCTAAATCTTGAGTGAAATTCGCGAGAGGCGCAGATCGCACCACGCCTGGACGCTAGCCACTTAGCGCCCCACTTCTCCTCCTCCTAAGGCGCTAGCGGCTGGCGCTAACAACTGAATTTCTAGGCCATAGAGATTTCTTTAGCTTACAAGTTTTTAGTTTCAACTGTATGTGCATAATGGTAATTGTACCCATTCTTCATATAGCATATCAAACTCATCTCTTTACTCTCTCACAGGTCCATCAAGAGCCCCCTCCCCCCACTGTCCAGGAGGAAGAGCATGACGACTCCAATTGTATGTCCAGTGCCATCTCATTGGGAGAAACTCTCTCACCATTGACAGATCGCTTCTGTCATCTCATCTGCAGCTGCCATCTATTCCATCAGCATCGGAGCCAATGGAAGAATCAGACCTTGATCATCTGAATCCTTCCATGATCAGCCTCAACACCAACATCACCAACAACATCACCAACCTTTTCTGCCATCACCTGATGCTGCACTGGACACAGGGCATCAGCCCCTGACAAAATTTCTGGCCGGGAGGCCAGCAATGGTATCACCATGGCCAGATTTTCTTCACTTGACGCTGTAAACCTTGGCTGCCACATGATGCGCCAGGTTGACACCATCCCACACCGGCACCGTGAAGCATCCCTTTAATGTCCAAGCCATTCCATGCACAGTGTGAAAGGAATAGTTTGGGCATTGTAGGGATGCTTTATGGTGTTGCTGTGGGGTGGTGCCAACCTGGTGCATCATGTGGCAGCCAGGGTGCAAAGTGTCAAATGAAGTAAATCTGGCCATAGTAAGGCCATCCCTGGCCTCCCGGGCAGCAATGTGGTCAGGTGCTGATGCCCTGTGGCCTGTGCAGCAACAGTTAATTGCGGAGTTGTTGGTCCTGCTGGTGTGCCTGGTGCTGCTGGTGTTGGGGCTGATCGTGGTGGGATTCTGAGGACTAAGGTGAGACAGTATAAACAGTATCCATTCTGATGTAATAGATGGCAGGTGAACTTGAGATAACAGAAGTGATCTGTCAATGGTAAGAGAGGTTGTTCCAATGAGGTGACACTGGATCGAGAGACTGCTTCAAACACTTGCAACCTGCATAAAGCTCAATCTGTCTTTCAAATGCAGTAAGCAACAGCTTCTCAGCTTGGAAAGTAAACAGCTGTGAGGTGGGAGCTTTTACAGCACATTTGCAGCTGTCAAGTAATGAAATGATTCCATGGCCATTCAACTCCCATCCTGCTTACCTGACGTGATCCCCGAGCAGCGTGGACCCCGTGGGCAACTTGGTAAACTCTGAAGGTGAGCTGAAAATAGTTCTTAATGCTCTAACAAGGTCATAATGGCCTTAATTGCTCCCCCTGCCGCTGCGTGTCGGATCTGCTCAGCACTGACAGACCCGACATTTGGGAATGGCGTGTGGCGGTGGGTTGACAGCGGGGTCCAGACCTTTCAAAAAAAATTTTTTCCCACCTGACCTGTCACCAATCACGCACGCTAAACCCCCTGCCGGAAAATTCCCCCCTATGGGTTTATAAGTAATGACAGGTACCTAGATTTGCCTATTAGTGCGGTGATTTTAATGGTGTGTGTCAGGTTAGCAGCTAACCGTCACAACTATGCACCAGACAATAGAGTACCAATGATCAAAGCCATGGAATGTACACCGATATGTGTTCTTTATCTCAGTACTGTATTGCTTTAATCAGGGGATCTGCATGGATTCTCATTGATATAGTAATTGAACTGCTTCTTAGCAGTTGCTGATGATTTTTCAGCATACTTTCAGGGGAGAAAGTTGTAAACTGCACATGCAAATTTGACTTATGCTTAAATTCCGCTTCGCTAAAATGGATAACTTTGTGTAGTTGATCCTTTGGTAACCAGTGGAAGGAATAGCCCAGCTATCATATTCGGCCATCTCAAAGGTTGAGCTGTAAGCACCAGGAATGACTGTGGCGCAGTAAACTGGAGCTAAAACCAGCATGAAATTGGTCTTTGGCAGTAGTACAAAATGTCATCCCATTTTACACCGCACTTCCATTGTGGAAAAGAAAATTGGGATGTGTAGTGTCCGTGTGTTGATAAAGACACTGAAGACAGGAGTTGGTTCATAGGTGTTTACTAAGCAAAGTCTGGGGGAGGGTTCTAATGGATATACACAATATACAGGCTTATATAGCCCGAGTGGCCATTACCGGCATTACAGCACACCTGGGGCTCTTAAAAGCACATACACTACAATTCCTCCCCTTTTAGCTAACCAGTACATATTTTAAGTAATTATTAATTACATGTTATAAGAAAAATAATATATACATTGTTGTAGTTAATTAATTATAAGCCAGTCTCTCAGGAGGCTTCCTGACTCGGTCTGGATAACGCCTCGGGGGTGTAGTAGTTTCTGGTGGTGTAGTAGGTTCTTTTGGCAAGGCTGATACGGCTTGAATGCCAGTGTCGGGTTCATCGGGTTCCAGTATCACCGGATCGGAGGTAGATATGGGTATCTCTATTTCATCGTTAGACGTATAGAGTTGTGGTGTAGGTTGTCCCTTTTCGGATGACTCTATGATTTGGTCAGCATGGCGCCTTATTATGCTTTCTCCGATGTCCACGGTACACATCAGTGGTCCTAGTCATGTGCAGATAGTTCCAGGCTGCCATTTCTTGGTACGGTAGTCCCGGGCCAAAACTTGTTGACCTATCTGGAAGGTTCTAGTTGGCCTTTCATTCATGCCTTGAAACTGCCGGTTCTCCACGTCCCTTCTGATGTTGGGCTTGACCAAATCCAGCCGGCATCTTAGGTTTCTATTGAAGAACATCATGGCGGGAGATTGGTTGGTAACCATATGTGTTGCATTCCTGTATGCGAATAAGAAGTTATCCACCTTGTGCTGAAGTTTTATGTCTTCATTACCCATGGCCTTTATGGCCTTCTTGAAGGTCTGGACAAACCTTTCAGCCAATCCATTGGTGGCGGGATGGTATGGGGCGGACGTGTAGTGCTTAACCCCATTGTTTTTTAAGAACTTCCTGAATTCTTCGGACACAAATTGTGGTCCATTATCAGAACATATCTGTTCCAGCAGCCCATTCCTGGCAAATATGGTCCTTAATACTGTGATGGTTTTTTCCGTGGTGGTGGAGGACATCTTTATTACCTCCGGCCACTTGGAGTGTGCATCAACCACGATTAAGAACATTGAGTCCATAAATGGACCAGCAAAGTCGATGTGCACCCTTTGCCAGGGAGATGAGGGCCGCTCCCATGGATGTAGAGGGGCTTGTGGTGGAGCGTTTTGGACCTTCTGGCATCCAAGGCAGCTCTTGGTCATTTCTTCGATGTCTCCATCGATACCTGGCCACCATACAAACGCCCTAGCTAGGTTCTTCATTTTCACTCCACCCAGATGCCCCTCGTGAAGCTCCTTTAGCACTTTATCCTGGAGTTTGGGTGGAATCACCACTCTGGATCCACACATCAAGGTTCCTCGGCACACTGACAGCTGTTCTCTTCTTTGCGAGAATGCTGGCAACAGTGGTTCGCCATGTGCTGGCCATCCCTTCACTGTTAAATCGTAGACCCGTGAGAGAGTCGGGTCATTTCTCGTCTCCCTTTCAATGGCAGAATTTGTTACTGGTAGACATTCCACTATGGTAGAGTGGAACATCTCCACTGGGTCTACTGTAGGTGCCTCTTCTACCGTTGGCAACGGTAGGCGCGATAAACCGTCAGCATTCCCATGCTGTTTTGATCCTTTGTATTCTATGTTGTATTGGTGTGCCCCTAGAAAAAGGGACCACCTCTGTAGCCTTTGCACTGTCATAATGGGAACACCCTTTTTAGGGTTGAATATGGAGATGAGGGGTTGATGGTCAGTCAACAAGGTAAATTTTTGTCCGTGTAGGTAATGGTTGAATTTCTTCACTCCCCATACCAGGCTGAGTGCTTCCCTGTCGATTTGGGCATAGCTACGCTCAGCTGAGTTTAATGAGCAAAAGCTATCGGCCGTTCTGAGCCATCAGGGAATTTATGGGATAATACTGCTCCTATGCCATAAGGGGATGCATCGCACACCAGTCTGATTGGCAGTGATGGGTTGTAATGGGCCAAAACTTCTTCGGATGTGATTAAGTCTTTGCATTTATGGAAGGCACGTTTACAGTCTTCGTTCCATTTCCAAATCACTCCTGTTTGTAGAAGTTCATTAAGAGGGTGTAGAAGAGTTGATAAGTTCGGTAAAAATTTATGATAGTAATTTATTAATCCCAGGAACGACCTTAATTGTGAAACATTTTCAGGTGCTGGGGCTTTTATGACCGCTTCAATTTTTTCAGGTGACTTATGCAACCCTTCCTTATTAATTATGTGGCCACAATATGATATTTGATTTTGGAAAAATTCGCACTTGGGGCGATTTGCTCGTAGGCCCTGTTCCCTCAGCCTAGTGAGCACCTGCTCCAAATTGGCAAGGTGCTCGTTGTCGTTTTCTCCTGTTACAAGGATGTCGTCTAGGTAGAATTGAGTCCCCGGAATCCCTTGCAGGACTTGCTCCATAGCTCTTTGCCAGATAGCTGGAGCTGATGCTACTCCAAAAACCAGTCAATTGTACTGGTACAGGCCTTTGTGTGTGTTTATCGTGAGATACTTTTTAGAGGCCTCCTCAACCTCCATCTGTAGATATGCCTGTGCCAAGTCAATTTTGGTGAAACGTTTCCCTCCGGATAGTGAGGCGAAAATATCTTCTATCCTCGGAAGAGGATACTGTGCTGTGTGAAGGACCGGGTTTACAGTCACCTTGAAGTCTCCACAGATGCGAATTTTTCTCTGTTCTTCAGATTTATCATTATTCAATGCTTTTTTCATGACTGGAACGATGGGTGTTGCCCACTCGCTCCAATCTATTTTGGATAATACGCCTGCCTTTTCCAAATTCTCCAGCTCTGCCTCGACTGCTGGACGAATTGCGTATGGCACCGGTCTTGCCTTAAAAAATTTGGGAATTGCTGCATCTTCCACTTTTATTGAAGCGGTGATGCCTTTCAAGGTTCCTAGTTTCTCTTGAAACACTTCTTTGGCGTTGGCCAAGATGTCTTTCAATCGTTCAGGTATGATGTCATCATTGTTTTTTTTCTTACTGGTCACCGTCAGTGCCTGAATGGAGTGCCAGTCTAAACGTATCTTTCTGATCCATTCACGTCCCAACAACGGTGGACCACCATCTTGTAGAATGTATAAATACAACTTTTGTATTTCTTTGCCGTTGTATACAACAGGCACCCTTATTTTTCCTTTGGGGTATACTTTCTGCCCCGTATATGTTTTTAAGATAATGGATGTGTCTTTTAGAGGTATATGCGAAAATAGCCTCTCGTAATCCCGTCGATTTATTACGGTTAGAGCTGATCCTGTATCTAGCTCCATTTTAACTGGGGACCCTGCTATCGTGAGGGTAACCCAAAAGATTTGGTAATCATCTTTGGCAAGTACATTATGTAATTTGAGACAGCTTAGACTCTTGTTTTCGGAGTCGCTATCGCTCTTCTGGTCTTCGGAGCTACTGTCCGTCATCATTTGTACTTCCTGTACTTTCCTTTATTGATTTTTTTTTCTCTGTCTGTGGATTTATTTTGTCCAGATCGGCATACCCGTGCAATGTGTCCAATCTTTCCGCATTGCCTGCATGCTTTGTCCTTGAACCAGCAGTCCCTCTGGTTATGGGTGGATCTGCCGCAGCGATAACATCTTTCGAAACCCTGTGTCATTTCATGGGTGCTGAAGTCCTGTGTCTTTTGTTGTATCTCTGCAGCTCTTCTTGCTGCTGCTTCGTATTATACAGCCATACTGAAAGCTTTGTCCAATGTTAAATCTTTTTCAGAAAGCAGCCTTTTTTGTGTTCCTTCACTTAAGAGACCGCAGATGAATTTGTCTCGAAGATAATCTGCTAGTCCTGCCCCGAATTGGCAGTACTTTGATAGCTTTCTTAATTCGGTTAGGTAATCAGCGTTACTTTCATTCTTGTGTTGATTTCTCTTGAAGAATTTGAATCGTTCTGCTATCAGCAGCGGTGTTGGGTTTAAGTGCTCCTGCAGGATATCAACAATTTCTTTAAAATTCTTGTCCTTTGGTTTGGCTGGAGTGATTAAATTTCGTAACAGCCCGTATGCCTTTGCGCCCATTAGGTTCAGCAGTACTGAAGCTTTTTTTTCATCTTCTATTCCATTTGCAGTGCAACATACCTCTACTCTTTCCATGTATGTGGTCCAATCCTCTATTTCGCTATCAAAAGCATCAATATTGCCAGACTTAGGCATTTCAGAAAAGATATGGCGCTTCCCGCGATTTTCTTTCTTTTCTGCAGCAAAGATATGGCGCTTCCCGTGCTTTCCCGCCGCTGCTGCCGATGACAACGCTTTTTCCCGCGGTTTCCGTTTTTAAAAATTTTTTTATTTACAGTTGGAGACTCGTTCCCGCCGGACTTTCTCTCTAGGTCTGAACGCTGACCTGCTTGCAGCGCCGGCTGTCTCCCGAATGCTCCCTCCCAGTCCGTTATTGCTTGCCTCCGATTTCGCTGCCTGTCTCAGCTGTAGAGCTAGCCGCTGGAGCCCCAGCCTGACACCCAGGAAGGATTAGCGCAGTACCTGCCACCAGCTTGGCCAGCTGGTGAAACCACAGCTTCTCTCACTTTCTTGAGTCTTCTGGACGCCCGAGGAATCGATGTCCTTGAGGTGCTGCCGAATTGCAGGTAAGTCCGTTTCCACTTCGTCGCCACTGTAGTGTCCGTGTGTTGATAAAGACACTGAAGACAGGAGTTGGTTCATAGGTGTTTACTAAGCAAAGTCTGGGGGGGGGGTTCTAACGGATATACACAATGGGCCAGAAATTCGCGGCCAGAAGCGTGAGTACGGTCGGGGTACTCACGCATCTGGCCGTTGGAAATGCCGGCGTTCAGCAGGAACAGCGCATGCGGGGAACGCCGGCATTTCCAGACCCGAGGTCTATTCACAGCGCGTGTGACTGCACAGGCAGCGCTTGCGCAGTGAACTTTGTGGATTTCAATGATGGATTCAGTGAGGGTAAGTCCTTAGAAGTTACACTTGAAAAAAGCAAGTGTAAAGTTGTTCATTGGCTGCGGAGGAAGATATATTTTATCGTGGAGCTTCTGAAATGCAATATTTTTGTTTGGGAAAGGGGGGGAAGTTATTTTAAGAAATTTTAAGTAAGTTTTAAAGTTTAAATTTTTTTTTTAAAGGGTTTTCAGAACGGTAGGTAGAAGGAGCAATTGTGGCTGTGTGAATGGAATGTGAGAATGAGTTATGTATGTATGTCCACATATATTCCTTTACGTATATGTATGTATGTTTTATATTCCTTTACTAATGTGTATGAATGTATGTTTTTAATTATGATTTTCCAATAAGTTACTTTCTCTGAAAGTCATAATTAAATAATACATTCATACACATAAGTAAAGGAATATATACATAACACGCAAAGGAATATATACAGACATACATACTTTCAGAAGCTCCACGATAATAAATATCTTCCTCCGCAGCCTCTGGAGCAGCTGTACCCATGCTTTTTTCATGTGTAAGTTGTAATGACTTGACCTCACTGAAAGCATTAATGAAAGCGGCGAATTATACTGCGCACGCGCTGCCTGTGCAGTCGCACGCGTTCTGCCTCTGAACCCCTTCGTTCAGAGGACAGGAAATGCCGGTTTTCCCCACATGCACTGTGCATGCTGAAAACCGGCATTTCATCCGGCCAGATGCGTAAGTACCCCGACCGTACTCGCGCATTTGGAAGGGAATTACTGGGCCAACATTTTACATGTCAATAAAATGAAAAATTTAACAATTGCACGACTTGCCCCCTCGCATCTGCGACTGAGGGTCCAAGGAGGTGCATTGCGCAAGAGGTCATCATCGTACGTATCCTCACACTGTTCCCTTTGGGGAACTGTATGAAGTGGTGGAAGGATTTATGGCCGTGATTAACGCTCATTCCGTGACCGTAACCATCTTTGAACCAGCCATTAGGGTGGTTAGTCCTATGGCGGGAGGATTTTACGGGCTCCCACAACCCATCTGAGGGGGGGGCGGCCACCAACACCCACGGATGCAAGTATCCCGCTGGATGTCCACCCAGAATTTAAAGTTGGAGCTCCGACTCCACTTGCCGGGACTGTCTGGAGTGGGGTTCAAAACCCTACTCCTTCTGGCCCAGCAGCGGGGATGCTTACTGCTACGCAAAAGGCCCACTCCGCACAAAAGGTGACACCCATACGTTTCCTGCGCCTTTTCCCTCCCCGTGACTGGAGCCCTATGCTGCCATTTCACGTTGCTAATCGGATTGGGCCTTTGTCATAGCGGTAGGATCCCCGCCGCTGGGCCAGATCAGGGTAGGGTTTCGAACCCCGCTCCAGACAGTCCCGGCAAGTGGAGTCGGAGCTCCGGCTCTAAATTCTGGGTTGACATCCAGTGGGATATTTGCGTCCGTGGGTGTGGGTGGCCCCCCTCCTTGTATAGCTTGTGGGAGCCCGTAAAACCCTCCCGCCATAGGACTAACCGCCCTAATGGCTGGTTCAAAGATGGTTACGGTCACGGAATGAGCGTTAATCATGGCCATAAATCCTTCCACCACTTCATACAGTTCCCCAAAGGGAACAGTGTGAAGACACGTATGACGACGACATTGCTAAATAAATAAATGGAATTAAAAAAATTCTTTTAGGGCTTTTAAAAGTCTTTAAATTGCTTTAATTCTCTTTAAAACTACTTCAGATTACTCAAAATAATGTAAACATTTAAAAAAGTTTATAAAAGTTACCAAAATCTTCAAAAAACTTCCAAAAACCTATTTAAACTGCTGCTTTGCATGTAAAAATGCTTAGCAGCTTGACAGAAACATTGGGGGCGTGTCCAGTGAAACTGAGACCTCAAGGGGCGTGTCTCACTTGCACTGCACGCTCCTGGCTTCGCGCTGGCTGCACTCCTGGGCGGCGTGACGTCATACGCTGCCCGGGATTCTTCTTTTTCAAACACCAAGTCCAGGCGTCCCTGGAGCTGATCGGCAGTAGCGCGGGGTAAGTGCATATACGGGGCTTGCACGCGCGGCAAGCCCCGTTCACCAATTTCTGGCCCAATATACAGGTTTATATAGCCCGAGTGGCCATTACCGGCATTACAGCACACCTGGGGCTCTTAAAGGCACATACACTACAGGATGGATGTTAAATGGGCTGACGATTCACTTTCACCCATTTTGCACCATGGTGTGTTGAGGGTTCATGCCCAAACATTCCCATCTTGATTTCAGCCATTTGGAGTAACAGGTTGAAGCCAGGCTCTTCCTCTTGGAGAGAATTCAAAAATGTTGCTTAGCTTCAGTAATTTAACTTTTGTGCAAACTGTGACAGTTTAGATAGGTGAAGAAACAAACTGGTCCATATTGCACAAGTGCAAAGAAATGTGGATTAAGTGTGCAGTGAGGGAGAATGGGCAGCATAGTGGGTTAACATACTATCTTTCTGCCTCTGGGATATAAGTTTGAATACAGTGCGGGATGACAGGATGAATGTCTCGCTGCTCATTACATGCATCTTAAATTAGATGAGTGTGGACAGTCTCAACCTGTTTCCTAGTGACACTGGGTCTCACAGCACAAACCTGCCCTCAATCTGACACTCTCAATCAAAGAGACTACGAAAAGAGAAAGCTTTACACTGCATCTGACCTGAGAGTGCTTGACACATTCAGTGTGTGGAGAAAAGCCTCTCATTCCCTGCCAATGGCATCTATTACTTCATACGGGAAAAAAGAATCACCAAAAAATACAACTTTAGTGTATTCACCAAAATTAATGTTTGTAGTGTGCGAGGAGAAAATCAGGCCAATAGACTTTAATAAATAAAAACTTTGATCTTCCACCTTGGTCCGTCCAATTATGGGGTAATAATCAGGAAGCTGGGAATGGAAAACATGCGGAAGTACTATCATGTCATAACTCTGCCCTCTTTGTGCCTCAACACAGTTTCTGGTGTATGATTCCAGCAATGGTGGAAGCCTTTGCCTCAACAGTTTCCCCACTATTTCCTTACATTCTGGCATGCAGGATATCAAACCTTAATCAACCATGTAAAATAGGTGTCCAGAGTTGCTAGGTGGTGGTCACTATACTGAAGGCAATGGAACTGACACAGTAATGGCAAGGTAAGTGAATTTCACAGGCTTCTTAACCACTTTTTGTGGGGGGTTTTCCTGGTGACTCTTAGGGCTGAATTTTAATACCCAAAAATAGGTGGGTTGGGGTCGAGCCAGAGGTTAAAAAATTTTAAATCTCAAACCCGACCCCAACCCAACTCCAACCTGCCCACTTCCGGGTTTAACGAAGGCGGGATAAGGGGCGGTCAGCCAACCCTCTCCCAAGAGGTGGGTTGGCAATTTAAATATTTTAATGAGGCTGGCAGCTGCTGATTTAACTTGTTTTGCTGGTTTAACCATGGCCTGCCAGGTTTCCCAGGCCTGGGGAAACCCGGCAGCTGAAGGGAGGAGGATAGCTTTGGGGAGAAGGTACAGCACTGCTTGTGGGCCGGAAGAAGCAGGTAGTCCATCCCCAGGACCGGACCCCACCCCCATACAAAGCCCCTGGGGTCAGGGATCAGTCTCCCCTGTGGGATTGGAACCCCCATCCCCACTCCCGGGGTCGGGGATCGGACCTACCTGATCCTGCGGCCTGCTCCGGAGTCCTCCCCACCCGATTGGAAGCCAAGCCTGTCAATCAGGATGACTTTCAGGCGGGGAACCTGTCAAGGACAAAAGATGGATGCTGTAGAGTTAAAACTCCACGGCATGTGGGGAAACCCAAACTACCGAATTGCCTGTCTGAGACTCTGTCCCCCTGCCTATGTAACCCACCCTCTTAATAGCCAGGCCTTAGGTTCTCATGAGCCTTTATGCCAACTGTTGCGAAATATTTAATTTTGCCAGTACCATTACTGGCATCCATGAGTTTCCCAATGGGAATCCCAATATCTAAGACTGTTGAAAAAAGAGGAGGCTTTCAGGAGAAATGCTCCATGCCCACCCGCCAGGAATTCCCACCTGCACCTGCAGATAGAGGTGGCCCGACTTTGCTTTGGCAAACAATTTGTGTATGGAAGCTGGGACAGCATAGCCTATGGCATCACTGAGACATGTGAATGCCTGACTAACTGTAATGTTGGGTGTTTCCTCAGGATTACAGTGTGTCATGTTTTGAATGACACTGTGTGAAAGAAGGCATGCCAGGGTGATCAACAGCCAGTGTATCCTGATTGGCTGCACCTGTCAAGATGCCCTCTGCAAGCCATGCCATATTCACTTGGCAATGACCATGAGGAGCTGTCTTTACAGAGTCCAAATCAGCAGAAAGGCAGATAACGAACTGTACTATCTGCTACAAGGACACCTGCAGCTATCATGCAGCATGGGTCTGGCAGATCCAGCAAAAGTAATGGTCAGTTGTGGCCTGATTCTTGGTCCTTCCTTGCAGGCATGTTGCAATGCAAAACTAAGGGGTTAATCCCATGAGATATCAAAGAAGGCTATGCTCACAAGCATTTATGCAGCACCACTTCCATTTCAACAGACATCATACAGCGGGTTGGCTGCTGTGCTGCTCTGCAGCTTTCCCGCAGACTCATGCCTGCACCTTAGGCTTCCTTTCTTTTCACTTTTGCCTGTCACTTCTTAGTGTCTTCCCTCTTCATCCTTGGCAAATTGGTTGAGATGCCTTTTGAGGTTCCCCAAAGAGTTTCAGAATTTTTCTTACCCATTTGTGACACGCCACTGTAATTGTCCCCATCCCTTTAAACTTTACTTACAAAACTTTTTCCACTCCCAGCACGAGTGTGCTCTCTGCACCAGTCTGAATCCGCACCTGAAGCTGTGCTAACCACAGAAAATTAGGTGCAATTGAAAAACTTCAATTTGAGTCTGTCTAAAACCACCACTAGTCATTCGGGTCTAAAGTATGCTGAAGTGCTTTAGAAAATCTAGGCTGTAGTCTGGAATTTGCATTACTTTTTCTATTTCAAATCACTGGCAATTTTGAGCTATCATTTGCAAAGAGAAGGTTTAGGTGGAATTGCTTCCTCAAAGGTAGGGAGGAAAACCTGCAGTGAAATCACCCACGCTGCTGTTTATAGAGCATCTTTAATGTAGTGAAAAGTCCCAAGGCACATCACACATGAACCTCAGACCAAGCAGGAGTAGAAAGAAGAGGTTCAGGGAGGTCGCTAAATGTTCAGTCAAACAGGTAGGTTTTAAGGAGGTTTTTGAAGGTGGGGAAACTATGAAGCAAGGCAGGAGGGTTTAGGGAGAGAATTCCAGAGCTGTATTGATACAGCAGATGGAGAAGGAAAATATGCAGTAGAGCAGAGTTGGAAAAATGGGAAGTGCAGCCAGTGAAACAGAGCTGGTAGAATGGGGAACTAATGAAGATTTGTGAAAGATCAGCGCGATTGATGAAACGGATGTTGTGTGGGATAGAATGCAGCCAGCAGGGTTCTGGGCAAATGAAAGTTTATGTAAGGTGGAGCTTGGCAGACCAGTGATGATGCCATTGGAAAAGCCCAGTCTAAAGCAGACAAAGGTGTAGATGAGGGTTTCAGTGGCAGCGGGGTAAGAAGTGTAAAGAAAGGCAATGTTTTGGAGGTGGAAGTAGGCTGTGTTGGTGATGGACTAGATGGGGGGGGGAGGCGGTGCGGATGGGCATTGAAGATCAGTTCTGGGTTGAACAGGGCAGCAAGGTTGGATACTGTCAAGTTAAGCTTCAATGGGTTTCTGGAAAGGGTAATGGGATCCGGAGCTAGGATGCAGAGTTTCAGATGCTAGCTGAAAAGGATGGCAACAAATCTTTAAAATAAATTCTGGCTTCCAAGATAGCTCAGTGGGTAAATATTCTGCATGGTGTTGTATTGAAATGTACAGAACAGGAAGGTCCTAGGTTTCATCCTTGAGTTAACTGATCAAAACTGGGACGTGGATGAGAGCATTACAATTGACCTCAATAAGGTAGGGCTCAAGCAGGAAAAATAAAATCAGCCTGGGTTCTTGTCCCAATCACTGGATAGTGATGCCCTGTTGTAAAATGTGCATGTTTAGGTGTCATGTGAAACAGAATTAGGCTCAACAATGGTGCCATTGAATAGCCTGCTGACACTTAGATGTCCAGGTTCAAAGACAAAGAATGATCACTTCAATGAGCACTGGATTGGCTTTCAGCACCTCCAGAACTAAACTCCAGCATGAGTTACTTCAGGAGGGAAGAGAAAATGGGGGTAGCAAAACCATGTCTTTGTCTTATTGTATAGGACACACCCATGCTTTCAATTATTATCTGTATTAAGGCTCACCAAGAATATCAGTTCCTGAAATTCAATTCCAAAGCATAAGACTAAGAGCATATTCTCAATATTAGGGAATAACGAGAAGCAAATATAAACTATGAAATCTCCATTGGCTTGTTTGTTGGAAAACATAAATCTCAAAAGAATATGAATCAATTATGCTACATAATTCTGGAAGATTTTAAGCTGTGAAGCTGTGAAAAGGGTTGATCATTTTTAATATGATCCCCACTGATAGAACAAATAACAAACAATTAGTTCTATAAAATGAATATCTGGCATTTTATTATTGTTTTATTTCATAAATGTTTATCAATATGTCAGCTTTGGTGCCAGCTGTTGAATTATTGAATATTAAAATAATACAGCAAATGTATGTAAACAATTTCTAAAGATACTTTGCAAAAATCTTTTCAAACTTTATAGGATAAGTTAATAACAACAGAAAACGCTGGAAAAACTCAGCAGGCCAGGCAACATCCGGGGAGAGAGAAACAGAGTTAACATTTCAGGTCAAAACCCTTCTTCAGAACTGAGAAAACATCAGGAAATGAAACAGATTAAAAGGCCAGTTTGGGGGCTGGGAAATGGGGGATGGGATGAAAGAACAAAAGGGAAGGTCTGAGAGGTGAAGAGACATGAAGAGATATTCAAGACGAGACAAGATGGTAATAGGACAAGTAAAGAGACAAAGGATGGCTCTAGATGAAGCGTGAAATGCGCTGGCAGAATGAGAGACAGCTGCCATGTGGGAGAGAAAAAAAGGAAAAGGCACAAACCAAAGGTGTGGATAAAAAATATATAAAAGTATAATAGGGGCCGAGGTTATGATCTGAAATTGTTGAACTCGATATTGAGTCCGGAAGGCTGTAAAGTGCCTAATCGGAAGATGAGGTGCTGTTCCTTGAGCTTACGTTGAGCTTCCGTGGAACAATGCAAGAGGCCAAGGATGGTGAAGTCTGAGTGGGAATGGAGCGGTGAATTGAAATGACAGGCGACCAGAAGCTCGGGGTCACCCTTACGGACTGAACGGAGGTGTTCCACAAAGCGGTCACCCAATCTGCGTTTGGTCTCCCCAATGTAGAGGAGACCACATCGTGAGCAGCGAATACAGTATACTAGATTGCAAGAAGTACAAGTAAATCGCTGTTTCACCTGGAAGGGGTGTTTGGGGCCCTGGACAGTGGGAAGGGGGGAGGTATATGGGCAGGTGTTGCATCTCCTGCGCTTGCACGGGAAGGTGCCAGGCGAAGGGGAAGGGGTGCTGGGGGTGATAGAAGAGTGGACTAGGGTGTCTCGGAGGGAGCGGTCCCTACGAAATGCTGAAAGGGGAGGGGAGGGGAGGGGAAGATGCGTTTGGTGGTGGGATCACGTTGGAGGTGGCGGAAATGGCGGAGGATGATCCGTTGAATGTGGAGGCTGGTGGGGTGAAAGGTGAGGACAAGGGAAACCCTATCGTGGTTCCGGGAGGGAGGGACAGGGGTGAGGGCAGAAGTGCGGGAGATAGAACGGACACGGTCGAGGGCTGTGTCAACCATGGTAGAGGGGAATCCTCGGTTGAGGAAAAAGGAAGACATGTCGGAAGCACTGGTGTGGAAGGTGGCATTGTCGGAGCAGATGCGGCGGAGACAGAGAAACTGGGAGAATGGAATAGAGTCCTTACAGGAGGCGGGGTGGGAGGAAGTGTAGTCCAGGTAGCTGTGGGAGTCAGTGGGCTTGTAGTGAATATTGGTCAATAACCTATCCCCAGAGATGGAGATGGAGAAGTCGAGGAAGGGAAGGGAAGAGTTGGAGATGGACCATGTGAAGGTGAGGGAAGGGTGGAAATTGGAGGCAAAGTGAATGAAATTGTCTAGTTCAGAGTGAGGGCAGGAAACGGCACCGATACAGTCATCAATATACTGGAAAAAGAGGTGAGGGAGGGGACCCGAGTAGGACTGGAACAAAGAGTGTTCCACATATCCCACAAAAAGGCAGGCATAGCTAGGACCCATGCGGGTACCCATAGCAACACCTTTAATTTGGAGGAAATGAGTGGAGTCAAAGGAGAAGTTGTTCAATGTAAGAACAAGTTCAGCCAGGCAGAGGAGGGTGGTGGTGGATTGGTCGGGCCTCTGTCCAAGGAAGAAGCGGAGCACCCTCAGGCCATCCTGGTGGGGGACATCTTCCAATTAGGCACTTTACAGCCTTCCGGACTCAATATCGAGTTCAACAATTTCAGATCATAACCTCGGCCCCTGTTATACTTTTATATATTTTTTATCCACACCTTTGGTTTGTGCCTTTTCCTTTTTTTCTCTCCCACATGGCAGCTGTCTCTCATTCTGCCAGCGCATTTCACACTTCATCTCGTGCCATCTTTTGTCTCTTTACCTGTCCTATTACCATCTTGTCTCGTCTTGAATATCTCTTAATGTCTCTTCACCTCTCAGACCTTCCCTTTTGTTCTTTCATCCCATCCCCCATTTCCCAGCCCACAAACTGGCCTTTTAATCTGTTTCATTTCCTGCTTTGTTCTTAGTTCTGAAGAAGGGTTTTGACCTGAAACATTGGGGTCGATTTTAGTTCAGGTGTAGGGAATTGGCGGGATCCCCGAATTTAGTGATTCCGACACGATTGTAACTGGGTCTGTGAGATTGATGGAAATTTAACACAATTGGCCAATTGATTTCCAACATGTGGGAAGCCTTGGCAATTGAGTATTTCCAGTCAGAAAGTCGCAGAATATGACGTCATCATTGCTGCTGCTTTTAAGGTCCACAGCAATCCTTGCTTCCTCTGCAGGCTTCCAACCTTCAACATTAAGATGGCACAGGAGCCTGCAGGAGGAACGGCCAGCGGGAGGGCCAGATCTGCGCCCAAATTTGATGCGGCTTCCCTACAGGCATTATTGGATGGTGCTAGGGCCCACAGGGAGGTCCTCATCCCTTCTTCAGGGTGGAAGAGGCCTCCCAGCCAGACCAAGGCTGTGTGGCTAGAGGTGGCAGGTCAAGTCAACTCCTTGGGGCTAACACGAAGAATGTGGTTGCACCCTCAATCTGATCCCCATTTCCTTTCCTCACCAGCACTCAGCTTTAGCAATCTCTTTCTGCACATCCCACTAGACACTCACATCCATGCACCCTTACCCATTCCCTCTCTCTCTATGCTCACATTCACAGAACTATGCCACCATGCAGCCCTCACACTCCGTCTCACTCTGATGCTTTGAACACAACTGACAACACACAGGGAGGGCCCTTGGTATTGTAACCTCACTCCATCTTTGTCTCCTTCTAAGTATCTATGATATGCAATCTCTGCACTCACTTCTTCATTCTCACTCAACCTCCACTTGTCTCCCTCATTGCAGGAAAAGAGAGCTCACAACAGGAGAGAACGAGCCAGGATAGGAGGCGGGCCACCCTCATTAGCCCAGCTCACCCCCTGGGAGGAAGGCGTCCTGGAGATTGCCGGGGCTGACCGAGATGTGGACATTGGGGAAGGACAGGCAGGAGCATCCCCGCAAGCTGGTGACAGAATAGTTTTCCATCTCTCTCATTGGCATTGCACGAGTCGCTGATAATGATTCTGAAGCTACATCATATGGACTTATGATCATCTGCAAAATGCAATGTGCATGTAACCTTGGCATCACATCTCTAACTTGTTCCTTGACTCCCCCGCAGGACCATCGAGAGCCCCCATCCCCACAGTGCAGGAGGAAGAGCCTGAGCAGCCGGACTCCTCAGAGGAATCTGCAACCTCTGAGGGCGCAGCGTCATCAGAAATAAGTGCACCCAGCACCAGCGCAGACACTCACACCTCGGTGGGACCTTCGGGACATAGAGTAGAGTTGTCACCTGGTGTATCACAGCTCGCAAGTGAGCATCAGCAGATTGTGGAGACAGGGACAGCAGTGGAGAGTCCTCGTCGGAGGGCGCAGTACTCTGCCAGCTCGGCTCAGCTGCATGTCGACCCTCTGCCTCTGGGTCCATTCATAAGATCAGAGGTGATGGAACTCCAGGCACAGATGCAGGAGTCTCTGGCAGGTTTTGTCTCTAGGGTCGCTGCGAGTGCGGAGCGAATGGAGGAGTCCATTGCAAACATGAGCAGAGCCTTTGTGGAGTCATTGGCACATGAACGCATCAACACGGAAAGGATGGCTACCTACGTGGAAATGATTGCTGCCTCTGTGGTAAGGCTGGCTACAGTAGAGGAGAGGAGGGCTACGGCCATGGAGGAGGTTAGCCACCAGGGTATGGAAAACATAGTGAGTGTTCAGAATAGAATGACATCTCTTGAGGAGCGATGGGCATCTATTGAACAGAGAAACCAGACCTTCATGGAAGTCCTTCTGAGTAGGACTGCCATTGCAGATATGGGTCCCCATGGCCCCCCTGATGTGCAGCAAGCTGCTCTCAAGCCACTTGCAGGCACTGAGGGGGACCTGACCCATGAGAGGGAGGTTGGTGGCAGACCTCAAGGAAGTGGGGGCTCCTCTCCAAGCGCTCACACTTCCATGCCACTGCAGAGCCCTCGGTCAGAGCCCCGCCGGAGTACACACCCAACGGAGATAGAGGTCTCAACCCCTGCACAGCCACAGGAGCAGCAGACTGCTGGTGAGCCCTCAGAGGCTTGCCATCCCAGAGGACGCCCACCAAAGGTGTTGAGACAAGAGCAGCAGGAAAGTGAGCAAGGGGCCTCCACATCTGCTGAAGCCACAGGGGAACCACTACGTAGGAGCACGTGTAAGAGGAAAATAAAGCACAAATAGTCACAAGGGTAGTCACTTGGGTGAAATGTTATGTATTTTGTGGAAATGCCATCAGTTGTGTGTTTTTCATAAAAATTCTGATGGCAACTTCTGCAGTTGTGGCGTGTGTCATTTCGCGAATGGGGCTGAGGGTCCTCTAATGCCAAGAGGGGAAGGAAAAAAAGGCCTCCCATGCTTCTGGTAGGTGCCTCAGTTGAGGAAGCGCTGAGTGAGGGTGGTGAGAGGGGTCTCGCAGGAGGTCACACTGGAGA
Source organism: Somniosus microcephalus (assembly GCF_052327205.1). Classification (NCBI taxonomy): domain Eukaryota; kingdom Metazoa; phylum Chordata; class Chondrichthyes; order Squaliformes; family Somniosidae; genus Somniosus; species Somniosus microcephalus. The sequence continues at coordinate 179,980,485 of NC_140988.1, forward strand.
TGGGTGTCAGGCTCCAAACTTCCACAGGTGTGGTTATGCCTTCTAAAAGTTCCCCCAGACCTGAGACCACAAAGTCCTGCCACCTGCAAATGATGACTGATCAAATATCCTCTTTAATGTTGGACCTGCAGCTGATAGTCAGCAAGCCAATAGTGTTCACGCCAGGTTTCACAGGCGTCATCCCCACCAGGTGCATTTTTCATGGGAAAAGGGTTAAACAGGCAAGGGCCTGTTAAAATGGGATTATAAAGGCCAATCAGTGCTGTTTAAGGGCCCTAAAAACCAGTCCCGCCTATTGCAGGCAGGATTGATTCGGGTCAATCAGACACACCTAGGTTAAAATGGCGTGGAGGCAGGAACCAGGCGGGGGGGGGGGGTGGTCGCGACCCCTAGGTTTTGCGATTTTAACCCCCCGCATGCCTGAAAGCCCGCTTCACGGCCCAATGAAAATCGAGGCCGTTAACTCTGTTTCTCGCTCCACGGATGTTGCCTGGCCTACTGAGTTTTTCCAGCGTTTTATGTTGTTATTTCGGATTTCCAGCATCCGCAGTATTTTGCGATAGGATAAATTAATTGTTGACAATGATGAAAGCTAACAATGAAACAGAAAGTGACCTTGTGATATAAAGGATGAAACAGCTCCATAATATTAATATTATGAATTATATTTTTTTCTTCCCTGCCCAGCTCCATCTTCAGGAAAATAAAACATTTGACAAACAGTTTTTTATTTGTTTGGAGACACATTACATCACTGTGTCATTTGCATAATTTCTCCTTCCTTCCAAAAAGCGGAGCTTGTAAAGCTCAGTTCCCTGAGGACCGTGCCCTTTTACCGAAGGAAGCAATGTTGTCAGTACTCTCAGGGGATGTGGTTTTTGTAGTTATCACTAAGACTTTCATTACTTAAATGTGGGGAGAAAAATAAATGTTGTGTAAATACTGTATTCCACAACAACTCAGTTTTGGCACAATAAACTCTACATTGTTTCTGAAGTGCTAAACTACTCTAAATCTTTATAAACAAGCTCAGTATGCTGATCAGGTTTAGGATGATTATCTACAGGAGCTCAAATGTTATCCCACTAAATGTTTTTCAACCTCTTGCACCCCCTGTTGTCTCTGTGATTAGATCAGACCAAGGAAATGAAAGGTAGGATGTGACCTGACCTTGTTTACTGCAGAGAAAGATCACTGGTGAGCAGACTTTTCCTACTAGGGATATTGCTGATGTTTGTTGCAATGCTCCTGCTAAGCCTGCAGCAAGTGTTTGAAGAAACTGTTTTCTTAGCTATTTTCAAAGAGGATGTATAATTCAAGGAGGTTCACCTGCACAGTGGCATTACCAGGCTGCTGCTTTAATTTACCATTATTGTACTCTTTAGTGGCTTCACTAATATTTCCATCCATGGCACAATCACTTGATCGTCATTGACAATATATTACAATAAGACAATACCCATATTACTGCAACTAAGAAGCATTTTAATTATTAGAGATTTGTACCATGATTAGAACTGTGGAAAGAAAAAGGTTGATTTGGATGAACTGAATTGGATAATTTTGTGTTCTTCAAAAAGCTTAGTTATGATGTTGTCTTGCGTTTTTTTCAGTTTACATATGATGATGGTTTTCAAGATTCTTCAGCCTCCAGTCATAGGACTATATCAAAGACATGTCAACAATCAATGTAGAGGACTGAAGTTGGGTAACAGCAAAGAATGCAGTGAGAGTGGAAATGTCGTACAACAATGTCAACAGTTAGTGGATGCAAAAGATTTGGGAAAGCTTCAGAAAAGAACAGTAAGCAAACACTCCACCCAGGATGTGACATTAAAGATTAATACTGGTCATAATTAGAAGCTTGTAAATCTGATAGCTGCTGCTTAGAATCAGAGACAAATATTAACACGAGGGATGATAGGAAGGACAATATAATATCCTGAAATGAAAACTCAAAAGACTGAAAGTAGGTTTATTGTATTTGGAATTAGGGATTTGAGTTGGACCACAGGCCTTGAATAAAAGGTAGCAATTGTAAGTGACCTTGAGATCGTGCAGAGGAGAAGATAATGTTAGACATCTTGATATGGTGGAGTAATTCCCATACACATTTGAAGAGAAGATCTGATGTATAGATTATTTGTTTCTAATTAATTTCTTAATGTGATTTTCACAAGATGTATTAGATGTTGTGAAATTCTATACATTTCTCTTTTTTTTAATGAACTTTGTATGTTATTTTCCCCTTTTAGCTCAATGCAATGCTATGCATCATTGGGTATTCTGTCTAATTTTGAAAAATGCCATCTTTTAATCCATTTCACATGAGCTATTTATCTGTCTATCTATTCTCCAGTCATTTCCCAAATCCAATATTTCAGTGATGAATATGACATTATAAGATAACATACCAGTTGTGCCCAAGGATTCCAATGATAAATAATGGGTAGAGAAAAATTGCCTTGTTAGCATAGCAGTATTCTCAAGCCTGGATACATTTTCCAACCTGTTTCCCATTTTAAAATCCATTTTCTATGAAACATAAAACTGCACATTGTGCCATTCATATCTGTATATATTATTTTCTTACATAACAACAGTCACTGCACTTCAAAGAAAGCATTGTTTAAGAGGCTTTGCAATGTTTTGACATAAAAGTCTCTATATTATGATCGCATTGACTGGCGGAGCAGGCTCAAGGGGCCGAATGGCCTTCTCCTGCTCCTAACTTCTATGTTTCTATATAAGTATGAGTATTGTTCTTTATGCTTCCAAGATTTTAACACATATAAATTACACATTGATGAATCTGGTTGAAACAGTGATTTGATCAGTTTTGGTAGAATATTAGGCCAAAGTGGATAACATAGGAGGACACTTTTTCTAAGCAAGACCAAAAATTAAATAACTGAAAAATGTGTACTTAAAAAAGTTAAATTCCTATCAGTTGCTGATTGTTCATTGAATAAAGTGTTTCAAAAGCTACACTAACCTTTTACACAGGCACTTACGTTTCAGAGTCCTACTTATACATAACAGAGAATTAAAATTAAAAGGTGAAATATTACAAGGATTTGTCAAGACTCATTGGACACTTTCCTCAAAAGTAACATAGCAGAAAGCAGAATTATGTTTCAGGCACTAGTATCTGTATAGTGCACTATGCAACTAGCAGACCTGTACTGCACTGTCATATCCACCTTGTTGCAGCTTGCATTGAACTCAGGAGCAAAAGAACATTAGGCCGGAATTTGTGGTCAGAAGCGTACCTGTGGAGTACGCCTCTGACCTGAAAAGAAATATCAACCTACCTGCTGGCTCCTGGGCTTTGGATCCTGTACGCCTGTGTAAAGGCCCACTGATCCTAGGGACGCAGGCAATTTGGAAGCGTCACTGGGATCATGTGGGCTAAGTTCTCCTATCAGAAAGGGGGCTTCCTCATATGCTTATGAGGATTCCATTTACACACGGGATCCCTATTAACATATGAGGAATCCCCAAATAATTAAATAACTTACAAAACTGGAATAAAAATAAATGTTCCGATTTTCACATTTAATTAAAAGTTCCTCTAATGAAGCATTCACAGTTTTAAAAATTCATAAGGCCAAAATTTACGTAAACTAATTTTAAATGTTTGTGGATGATTTTTTAATTTTAAATTTTAAGTGTAACATTTATATTAAGCGTTACACTGGTGAAAACAGGCCCTACACCTGCTTTTACCAGGCGTAAGGGTTATGTGGGCATTTGCTGGGCAGTAGTTGGGCTAACAGCCCAACTTAAGGGTCATCGACCTGAAATGTTTACTCTGTTTCTCTCTCCACAGATGCTGCCTGACCTACTGAGTATTTCCAGCATTTTCTGTTTTTATTGCAGATTTCCAGCATCCGCAGTATTATAAATCTCACCATCATGAAGAAACGACTCATGAAATAACACTGGACGGCCAGCTGATGGCGGCGTCCAAGGAGTATAAATACGCGGGCGTGGGCCCAGCTTGCCCAGGGACATTTTGTAAACAGGAACTAGTGAAGGACAATTAGACCTCCATGTTTTGAAACAAGTTCATTAAAGCCTTGCTTTATACTCAAACCAAGTGCGTAGTGAGTTTTCTTACGTCAATTTAATCAACTTGATATCGACTCCACGCTTTGAGTGATTTCGGGAACAGCCAGCTACGACTTCAACTGCAGTAGGGAACTCCGCCGTAGTAATCAATCCATCACGGACAAACTACTCAGACCCGCCTGTCTTGACCTGGACCCGAATTCACATACAACTGCTAAGGTACGGAAACACTGGTATCGTACCTTCAGAAAGTTCCTCAGGGTGTGTGGTGAGAATGTTCCTGATAAATTAGAGATACTTACCAATTATGTATATCCTCATGTGTTTGACTATATCGAAGACTGTGTAGACTATGACTCCACTATCCTAATATTACAGCGACTATATGTTAAGGCGCCAAATGAAATTTTTGCTCGGCATCTATTGGCCACAACTCGACAACAACCCGGGGAATCACTTGACGAATTCCTTCAGAAACTTCGCAGACTCAGCAAGGATTGTAATCTTAAAGCTATCATAGCTGAGCAGTACCAGGAGGAGTTAATTCGTGATTCCTTTATTAATGGGATTGCGTCTCCCTTCATACGCCAGCATCTGTTGGAGAATAAAACCCTCGAGTTACAGGCTGCCTATGACCAGGCATGTTCCCTGGACTTAGCAAAGAGGAATGCAGATACTTATCTTTTACCTCGTGCACGGGCTGCTGCTATCACTTTTAATGACTCCTTTGATAGGTCTCGGGCAGAAGCCCTCACTGATGATGACTCTAACCTAGCGGATAACAACCCTACCCTAAAAGCCTTCACTGATGACGACCCTGCCCTAGCGGCATCTTGGCAATCTGGAAGGAAGCGTTTCTTCTGTGGAGGTGCGTTTCATTATAGGAAATTTTGTCCTGCTCGTAATGCAACCTGCAATCATTGCAGCAAGAAAGGTCACTTTCTAAGGCATGCCAGTCAAGAGCCTCTGCTAGTAAGAAAGGCCACATTTTTAAAGTATAACAGTCAAGAGCTCCTGTTAGTTTTGCAGCTACTATCTATAAAACTGCTCCTCCCCCAAGAGCCACTACTAAGGTTACAGCTGCTATCTATGAAACTGCTCCTCCCCCAAGAACCACTACGAAGGTTACAGCTGTCAAGGGTAAAACTGCTCCTCCTCCCATCACAGCTGTTGTTCCCCAAAGTCTGTCCCATGCAGCCACGAAGGTTCCAGTAAATGGACACATTATGAGCGCACTAATCGACTCATGCAGCTCTGAAAGCTTTATTAGTGAGCGGGCTGTCAGTAAGTTAAAACTGCATATTTACCCCTCAGACAGGGAAATTGCAATGGCTCTGACGACACTGACCATCAACTCTTCCGGCTTTTGTCTTGTCGACCTTATTCTCAATGGTCGCACTTATTTCTCCACCCGGCTCAGGGTGCTCAAAAACCTATGTAGTGATGTGCTCCTGGGACAGGATTTCCAGAAACAACACAAAAGACTCACTTTCGAGTTTGGAGGGTCAAAGCCGGAGCTTACTATTTCCAAAGTACCGTTTTGTGTGCTTTCGGCGGCTTCGCTCGATGAGCCCTCCTTGTTTCCCATCTTTCCCCCCAATGTAAGTACATAGTCACTAAATCACGACGTTTCAGCCAAGATGATCGATCCTTTATCGAGGCAGAAATCTCTCGCCTTCTAGCTGACGGAATCATTGAGCCATGTTCATCTTCCTGGCGGGCTCAAGTCGTTGTTGTTAAAAATCCTCTGAAGCAACACAAGAAACGTCTTTGCATCGATTACTCGCAAACTATTAACCAGTATACCGACCTGGATGCCTACCCACTCCTATGCATCGATGACATGGTCAATAACCTTGCCAACTACAAGGTATTTTCAACTTTTGATTTAAAGAGCGCATATCATCAAGTACCTTTAAAGGACTCTGACAAAAAGAATACAGCCTTTGAGGCCAATGGTCGGCTTTATAGAAATATAGAAGATAGAAGCAGGAGTAGGCCATTCGGCCCCTCGAGCCTGCTCCACCATTCAATAAGATCATGGCTGATCATCCAAATTCAGTACCCGGTCCCTGCTTTCTCCCCATACCCCTTGATCCCTTTAGCCTTGAGAAATATATCCAACTCCTTCTTGAATATATTTAATGAATTGGTCTCTACTGCCTTCTGTGGTAGAGAATTCCACAGGTTCACCACTCTCTGGGTGAAGAAATTCCTCCTCATTTCTGTCCTAAATGGCCTACCCCTTATCCTTAGACGGTGACCCCTGGTTCTGGACTTCCCAACCATCGGGAACATTCTTCCTGCATATAGTCTGTCCAGTCCTGTCAGAATTTTTAAAGTTTCAATGAGACCCCCTCTCATTCTTCTAAACTCCAGAGAGGACAAGCCCAATCGACCCAATCTTTACTCATACGCCATTCCTGCCATCCCAGGTATCAGCCTGGTGAATCTTCGCTGAACTCCTTCCATGGCAAGAACATCCTTCCTCAGATAAGGCGACCAAAACTGCACACAATGCTCAAGATGTGGTCTCACCAAGGCCCTGTACAACTGCAGCAAGACATCCTTGTTCCTGTACTCAAACCCTCTCACTACTAAGGCCAACATACCATTTGCCTTCTTAACCGCCTGCTGCACCTGCATACTTACCTTCAGCGACTGGTGCACAAGGACACCCAGGTCTCGTTCCACTTCCCCTTCTCCCAATCTATTGCCATTCAGATAATAATCTGCCTTCCTGTTTTTGCTCCCAAACTGGATAACCTCACATTTATCCACGTTATATTGCATCTGCCATGCTTCTGCCCAATCACCCAACCTGTCCAAATCATCCTGGAGTTTCTCGGCATCCTCCTCACAGCACACACGCCCACCCAGCTTTGTGTCTTCTGCAAATTTGGAGATATTACATCTAGTTCCCTTGTCTAGATCATTAATATATATTGTGAATAGTTGGGGTCCAAGGACCGATCCTTGCAGTACCCCACTAGTCACTGCCTGCCACTCGGAAAAAGACCCGTTTATTCCAATTCTTTGCTTTATGCCTGCCAACCAGTTCTCTATCCAAGTCAGTACCTTGCCCCCAATCCCATGTGCCTTAACTTTACACGCTAATCTCTTATGCGGGACCTTATCGAAAGCCTTCTGAAAGTCCAAATACACCACATCCACTTGTGCTCCCTTATCTATTTTACCAGTTACATCCTCAAAAAATTCCAGTAGATTAGTCAAGCATGATTTACCCTTTGTAAATCCATGTTGACTTTGTCCGATCCTGTCACTGTTTTCCAAATGCTCTGCTATTACATCTTTTATGATGGACTCTAGCATTTTCCGCACTACCGATGTCAGGCTTACCCGTTTTCTCTCTACCACCTTATTTGAATAGTGGGGTAACATTAGCTACCCTCCAATCCATGGGTACTGTTCCAGATTCCATTGAATGTTGGAAGATGATCAGCAATGCATCTACTATTTCTAGGGCCACTTCCTTAAGTACCCTAGGATGTAGATTATCAGGCCCTGGGGATTTATCGGCCTTCAATCCCATCAATTTCCTTAACACCATTTCCCTACAAATACTGATTTCTTTCAGTTCCTCCCTTTCATCAGACCCTATGTTCCCCGACATCTCTGGGAGGTTATTTGTGTCCTCCTTTGTGAAGACAGAACCAAAATATGTATTTAATTGGTCTGCCATTTCTTTGTTCCCCATTATAAATTCCCCTGATTCTGACTGCAAGGGACCTACGCGTGACTTCACCAATCTTTTTCTCTTCACATATCTATAAAAGCTTTAACAGTCAGATTTTATGTTCACTGCAAGCTTACTCTCAAAGTCTATTTTCCCCTTCTTAATTAATCCCTTTGTCCTCCTTTGTTGAATCCCAAACTACTCCCAATCCTCAGGTTTACTGCTTTTTCTGGCCAATTTATATGTCCTCTCCTTGGATCTTATGCTAGCCCTAATTTCCCTTGTTAGCCACGGTTGAGTCACCTTTTTTGTTTTATTTTTATGCCAAACTGGGATGAACAAATTCTGCAGTTCATCCATGCGGTCTTTGAATGTTTGCCATTGCCTATCCACCGTCAACCCTTTGAGTGACATTCCCCAATCAATCCTACCCAACTCGCGCCTCAGACCATCATAGTTTCCTTTGTTTAAATTCAGGACCCTAGTCTCTGAGTCAACAACTTCATTCTTCATCTTAATGAAGAATTCTATCATATTATGATCGCTCCGAGCCAAGGGGCCTTGTACAACAAGATTGTTAATTAACCCATTCTCGTTACATAATACAGGAAACTCTTTGGTATCCGGCACAGACGGGACCGGGATGGTGCCGGTTGATTAAAAATTCCGGATAACGGAGAGGGTTATCTACCGAGGCTATTTTTAACGAACAAAAATTTAAAAATCAAGAAACGTGCAGTATAATTGGCTACTCACCTACAGAATGTTGTGTTAAATGGATGGTGGAAGATGCTTGATTAAGTACAGTAATGCCAGTTGAGGGTAATCCATAACTCTTTAATTACTTAACAGTAAAACAAAACTTATAAACGACTGTATACTGTAGTTTTCGGAGTGAGAATTTTGCTGGTTATTAGAGAATTCTGGATATTTAGGTGCCGGTTAAACGAAAGTTTCCTGTACCCAGTCCAAGATTGCCTGATCTCTGGTTGGTTCCTCGACATATTGGTCCAGGAAACCAGCCCGTAAACACTCCAGGAATTCCTCCTCCACAATATTGTTACTAATTTGGTTAGCCCAATTTATATGTAGATTAAAGTCACCCATGATGACTGCTGTGCCCTTATTGCACGCTTCTCTAATTTCCCTTTTAATGCCATCCCCATTACTGTTTGGAGGTCTATATACCACTCCCACTAACGTTTTCTGCCCCTTGGTATTTCTCAGTTCTACCCATACAGATTCCACATCATCAGAGCTAATATCCTTCCTTACAATTGTGTTAATCCCTTCTTTAACCAGCAATGCTACCCTACCTTCCTTTCCTTTTTGCCTATCTTTCCTGAATATTGAATACCCCTGGCTGTTGAGTTCCCAGCCTTGGCCACCCTGGAGCCATGTTTCCATAATCCGAATCAAATCATAATTGTTTACCTCTATTTGCACAGCTAATTCATCCACCTTATTACGAATGCTCCTCGCATTAAGACACAAAGCCTTCAGGCTTGTTTTTTAACGCTCTTAGACCTATTAGAATTATTATTTACTGTGGCCGTGTTTGATTTAAACCGTTGATTTCTCTGACTGCCACTTTTGTTTTTCTCCTTCCTATCTTTTTCTTTTATCCTTGTTTCCCTTTCCTCTGTCCCCCTGCTCAGGTTCCCAACCCCCTGCCATTTTAGTTTAAACCCTCCCCCAGAGCACTAGCAAACACTCCCCCAATGACATCGGTCCCGGCCCTGCCCAGGTGCAAACCGTCCAGTTTGAACTGGTCCCACCTCCCCCAGAACCGGTTCTGATGTCCCAGGAATTTGAATCCCTCCTCCTCACACCATTCCTCTAGCCACGTATTCATCTGAAATATCCTTCTATTTCTACTCTGACTAGCACATGGCACTGGTAGCAATCCTGAGATTACTACCTTTGAGGTCCTATTTTTTAATTTACCTCCTAACTCCCTATATTCAGCTTTTAGGACCTCATCCCGTTTTTTACCTATATCGTTGGTACCTATATGCACCACGACAACTGGCTGTTCACCTTCCCCTTCCAAAATGTTCTGCAGCCGCTCTGAGACATCCTTGACCATTGCACCAGGAAAGCAACACACCATCCTGGAGTCTCGTTTGTGGCCGCAGAAACACCTATCTATTCCCCTTACAATAGAATCCCCTATTACTATAGCTCTACCCCTCTTTTTCCTCCCGTCCTGTGCAGCAGAACCACCCCTGGTGCCAGGAAGTTGGCTGCTGCTGCCTTCCTCTGATAAGCCACCCCCCCCCAACAGTACTCAAAGTGGTGTATCTGTTTCAGAGGGGGATGTCCACAGGGGATCCTTGCACTTCCTGCCTGCACCTAGTACTCTGCCTGTTGGTCACCCCTTCCCTTTCTGCCTGTCCAACCTTTGCCTGCGGTGTGACCAACTGATTAAACATGCTATTCATGACGTCCTCAGCATTGTGAATGGTCCAGTGTGCATCCAATCGCCGCTCCAGTGCCGCAATGCGGTCTGCCAGTAGCTGCAGCTAGATATACTGAGTTTCCCGCCGATGCTGTGAGGCCTACCTGGTCGCTTGGAGCCTTTTATAGCCCCACTGCTGCTGCTGAGTTTCCCGCCGACGCTGTGAGGCCTACCTGGTCTCTTGGAGCCTTTTATAGCCCCGCTGCTGCCGCCGATGCTATCAGTTTTGTCGCCTTCCATTTGGGGTCACCAATGGGGTGGCCGTCTTTCAACGGCAATGGATAGCCTAGTCAAACAGAAGAACTTAACGGACACTTTTCCATATCTAGATACTATCACCATTGCTGGTCATGACCAGAAGGAGCATGATGCCAATCTCTAGAAATTTTTTGATGTCCTGCGTCGTCGCAACTTAACCTTAAATGAGTCCAAATCTGTGAAATCAGTACCATCAGTCAACATCCTTGGCTATTGGGTGGGCAACGGTGTCATCAAACTGGATCCGGAGCGACTTTGTCCGCTTCAGGAGCTCCCTCCCCCTACAAATCTCGGCTCTCTTCGTTGGGCACTCGGCATGTTTGCCTATTATGCGAAATGGATACCCCACTTCTCCGACAAGATCCAGCCCCTGCTTCACGCGAAGTCATTTCCATTGGAGGCAACAGCTATTTCAGCTTTCAACCTCCTCAAGCGACAACTGGAAAAAGCCACGCTTCGTTCCATTGATGAAAATCTTCCTTTCGTGGTCAAGTGCGATGCATCGGAGGTGGCGATCTCGTCTACCTTGAATCAAGGTGGTCGACCCATTGCATTTCTGTCCAGAACTTTGCAGGGTAGTTGTTGTGTATGTAATATGTGTGCTACTTTGAACCTATGGACAGGACTGCACTACTTGTAGGGCGTAGTGATACGCAGTACCACTCCTGGCCATAGGGGTATAAATAGTACTGTGGGTACTGATCTCCCCTCAGTTCCCGCCTGTGGGCATGAAGTAAAGACCTACGTGTAGTCCCTACCTCCAACCAGTAAAGACCTGTTTGAGTTATACGTTTAAGTCTTTGTGTTAATTGTTCAATACAATACACATACTTAACAGTAGTGAGCTCCATTATCCTCCTGTCGAGAAGGAGGCTACGGCCATCATCGAAGCGGTACGTAAATGGAGTCATTTACTTGCTCATCACCATTTCACACTTATAACCGATCAGCGCTCCATGGCCTTTATGCTGGATAACCAGAAACGCACTAAGATCAAGAATAACAAAATACAACTCTGGAGGATGGAATTGGCCGCCTTTGGATACACCATACATTATCGACCCGGCAAAGAGAATGTGGACCTGGATACCCTCACGCGGACATTCTGCTCTTCTATGTCAACTTCGACTCTGGCGGATCTTCATACTGACTTAGGGCATCCTGGCATTACCCGTATGTTGCACTTTGTGCGATCTAAAAATCTCCCATTTTCTACGGAAGATGTGAAAAGAACATGCTCCTCCTGTAGAATTTGTGCGGAATTAAAACCACAATTCTTCCGTCCATCGGATGGCTCACTCATACACGCTATGCAGCCTATGCAGCGACTCAGCATTGACTTTAAAGGGCCATTGCCTACTCAACTCGAAACACCTATTTACTTACTATGGTGGACGAATATTCACACTTTCCCTTTGCTTTCCCCTGTCCCAATATGCTTACTTCCACAGTGGTCAAATGCCTCGATCAAGTCTTTTCCCTTTGCGGTACGGCCAATTTCATCCACTCTGATCGGGGTCCCTCCTTCATGTCAAGCGAACTCAAAAGTTATTTTTTCCAACAGGGAATCGCCACAAGTAAAACAACATCATATCATCCCATTGGTAACGAACAGGTTGAGAGATACAACGCTATCATTTGGAACGCTGTTCGTCTTGCACTGAGGTCACGCAATCTACCAGACCAGCAGTGGGAAACTGTGCTCCCTGATGTGTTGCATTCCATCAGGTCTCTTCTTTCTACATCCACCAATGTCACGCCTCACGAGCGATTCTTCAGGTTCCAGCGTCGCTCCACTCATGGGATGTCCCTACCGTCATGGTTGGCAGCTGTCGGCCCTGTGCTGCTCAGAAGATTTGTCCGATCTTCCAAAAACGATCCCCTCGTCGACGAGGTGGAACTAACAGACGCGAATCCCACATACGCGCACGTGCGGTACCCTGATGGCCGGGAGTCCACCGTTTCACTCCGAGATCTGGCTCCCTGTCCAACCGGTCCCACGGACCCAACTGATAGAGGGACCCACGGTAATGATGTCGACACTCTGTGCTCCTTTGAAGATGACGCCCTACCTGGGACATCAAGAGATCTGCCGGCTACTCCACCGGATCAACTCAGGGGGCCGAGCACTCCACATGGGATGGCCACCTGGAGCCAGGATGCTGGTCAATCCCCGGCTATCAAACAAGATGAAGCCAGCTCTGCGCCTGTGGGGACCCGCACCCTGAGTCATGATCTCCCCAGTCTCCCTCAGGTCGATCAAGGCGACACGGGCCCTGTTGATCTACCAGTATGGATCAAGCGACCCAGGGACCAAGACACGGTCCGGGGAGATGTGCCTTCCAGCCATAAACAAAGATCTAAAAGACTGCGGCTATTCGTGGTCCGCCTAATCCGTTAGAAGGAAGTCGTCGGATTTCCAAATCTTTTAGGCAGGAAGACTGTTTTAAATCTCATCATCTTGAAGAAACGACTCATGAAATAACACTGGACGGCCAGCTGGTGGCGGCGTCCAAGGAGTATAAATACTCGGGCGTGGGCCCAGCTTGCCCAGGGACATTTTGTAAACAGGAACTAGTGAAGGACAACTAGACCTCCATGTTTTGAAACAAGTTGATTAAAGCCTTGCTTTATACTCAAACCACATGCGTAGTGAGTTTTCTTACGTCACGCAGTATTTTGCTTTTGTGCCAGCAAAAGTGATTTTACTTTCATTTCGGTAGATTTGTCAAGGCGAAACTTAACAGGTCACAAGTTCCGGGTTTTCACGCATGTGCAGCGCATGCGGAAACCCGGAACTTACGGGGCCTTTTACAAGGCTTACACCAGCGCACACTGTGCATGCGCCGTCATCGGCCCCAAAAAACCTGGACCATGGTGTATCTGTGTTTGGACCCATGTGCAGAGCTGTGATGTGCAGGCAGTTAATTTTTAATCTAATGATAGTTGGGAGGGAGAGTGGTGCTTCTCTCATAACATTAAAACAAGTCAAAAGTAAGGTTAGAAAGTTCCAAAGGAGGTCCAATGGATTGATTGCGTACTTCTGCACTTCTTATAGGGCTTAGTGCATTTAAAATTCAGAATGCTGACTGGACTCAAATTACATTCTCACACTTGCACCATGCACACCCGAAGCTGTTTTGCACATGACATGAAAGGAATAGTATATTAGCATTGTTATACAAAGTGAGATTAGGAATTTTTAAAGAAAATCTTCTGGTACGAGTCCTGTTGCTGACTTTTAATGTTGCACATTTCTCACTTACACAGTAATTGCATGAATGTACGATTTATGTTTTTTTTCCTAGGTGGATTCTTGTATTTGTCAAGGCATTAAAGCAGGGGGTGATATTAATCCTGTGAAATGAAATAATTTTCTATTTCAGCAATACATGTCAGCATCATGCACTTCCAGATCAGCTATAGCAGTCAGGTGCATCACTTCACACTGCCATACTCTGATCCACAAGCTCTTTCCTTTATGCCCACTCAATCATTGCTCAGTTCCGTTCATCAGAAAGAAAGGCCGCGATTTTGCCAGCAGAGGCGGGATCATAGCGGGAGAGGTGGTTGGCGGGTTCTGGTCCTGTTCCCAGCTGCAGCTGCTCTGTAAAAAGGATTTTCCGTAGATTGGACTTGTTAAGCCCGCCCTGCAGGGTTCCCAGCCAATTAAAAGGAAGCGGGTCAGGTAACGTAATTTGATGACGCGTCATCAGCCGGTATCCTTAAAGGGACCATGGCCGCATTTGACAGTTGTGCTGTCAGTATTCTGCAGCATTGAGGTGCTGCAAACACTGACAAGCACTGTACAAAGGTGCATAACTGCACCCAGGCTCTTGCATGACTCCCTCCATTTGCTTATGGAGGGAGTCACAGCACGCAGGGAGGCTCTCTTTTCTTCCAAGGGTGGAAGAGACCTCTCTAGGAGACCAACGCAGCCTGGTTGCACATTGCACAGGAGGACACAAGCAGGGATGTCGTCAGGAGGACCAGACTGCAGTGGCGCTGAAAGGGGTAAAAATTATTAAGGGTAAATCATTGTGTTTAAATCATTGTGTTCAGAAGAGATTAGGGGTTAATCTTAAAACCTGTGTGTTAGCTTTACAGAAACAGTAGCTTGCCACTATGGCAGTTTGTTGCAATAGCATATGGCAGTTTGTTGCAATAGCATAAAAGGGAAGTAGTGAGTTGCATTTCGAACTGTTATTTTATAATTAATTAGATGCCTGAGTTGTATCCAATCACTGGCTAGTACCTCAGTAGGTCAAGCCTCAGTAACGGCAAAAACCGGACTTTAATGTCCAGGTGACCAGCTTCAGTTGGGAGAAAGCGGAACCAAGAGAATGGGTCCGTTAACAAAGTGCTAGTTATAGATAAGTTGTTATGAGGAGACTGTGATTGGAGGACAATTAGTTGCTAAGGCTTCAGGATTGGTTTAAGGCGTAAATGATGTAATAACTACGAACTGCTGTACTTTTCCGGCTTCTTGAACTGTATAAAGACGGCTGTCGGCCATTGTATCGTTGAGAAGAGGTATCACAAGACCGCGGGGTCTTTGATCTTCTCCCAGAACATTCTGATAATAAACTGTGTGCTGCTATTTTATGACAGACTTGTGTGAATCTATTTTCACTCCAACAAATTGGCGTAGTCGGCAGGATGCTGCGGAACTGAAAGACCACCCGTACCAGTGAACCCGGACGAGAAGTCAAATTTTGACCGTCCAGAAATTGAGTCATCTGGGAAGGCGGAGGGACAGTGCCGTAGCATCACGAATCAAGTGAAAGTCTGTAAGAGGTAGGAGAACACAGTTGTATGAGTGTGGATCGCATGTACTAAGGGAACACTGTGTAGCGATAAAGGTCGCGAAGGAATGAGTGATTGACTGACCGACACGGACAAGGAGGGTACCTGTCTCATCGACCCTAGCCTGAGCCGGAATTAAGAGGGCAATTGGGCCCCACGTGATGGCCAGGATCAAGTAGGCTGAGAGACTCCAAAGTACCCTGGGATCGTGAGGTCATTGACTATATGTATGTTTAATTGTGATTAATTAACCACTTAAAGTCTTTTAAGATATCAAGGTCTAGACCGCGTAGAAGGACTCAACCTAAAGGAGTTGCAAGTAGCAAGTACCTCTGACAACTCGGGTTGCAAGCACGATCTCGCTCTGCGAGAGTAAGTAAGGGACGTGCCGCTGACAACGATTGGGAAGGTTGTGAGTTAAACTACAGATGGTGTCGGGAAAAGAGATAGAATGGGGACCCCCAGGGGCCCTGGGTAGATTCTATGCTGACGACCGGAAAGGTCTAGTCGATAAGATGAAGAAGGAGGGGTGGGACCCGCTCCAGAATCCGAAGGCAGAGAGAATGGTGGGAAGGTCAAAAACAGAAAAAGACTAAAAAGGCAGGAGTGATACTAGTAAACCAATTAGTCACACTGATTAACAAAGTGTAGCGACTCCACACTAGGCTTGCAAGTAAAAATGAAAGGATCCTTGAATTAGAAGAGTTAGAGTTTTTAAGAACGGGAAAAACAGTTATTGACGGATATCGAATGGATAAATCCGAGTATTGGAATTAGCGGGACGATTGTTACCCGCACAATTTTATGTATGCCCAAATAGTGAGGGAATGATTTTAGGAATAGATTTATTAAAGGAATTTAATTTGTTCGTAGATTTGAGACGAGGAAAATTAACATGGGTGCAGGAAAATGGAGATAAGGCAAATTGGGGACAACCCCTTTGCCATCTGGCAACAGTCTGGAGTGCGAAACTCGTGGAAAGGGACTGGAAGGAGGAGGGAAATTATGGGACCATATGCGAGGCAGTAAAATCAGTATGGGCAACCTCAAAACAGGACACTGGATTGGCCAATATAATGCCTATATGTGTGCCCGGGCCCGAGCATAAACCCCATAAACAGTATCCAATCCGACCCGAGGCGAAAGAAGCTGTAGCAAAAATTGTAAGTCAATTAGAGGAGAAAGGAATAATTAGAGCCACAGAGAGTACAACCAATTCACCTGTGTGGCCAGTCACAAAACCAGATGGATCATTTTGGCTAACAATTGATTATACCGCATTAAACAAGGTAACGCCAAAGTTGCACCCCATAGTGGCGAGTCCAGCCACTATTCTTAATGGACTAAGCCCGGAACACAAGGTGTTCATGGTCCTGGATATAGCTAATGGATTTTGGTCGCTACCATTAGATCCAGAATCACAAGAAAAGTTTGCTTTCACGGTCGGGGATGGACAGTATACCTGGACACGGTTGCCTCAGGGCTTCCATAACAGTCCAGCGTTATTCCACCGGGCGATGAGTTCATTATTAGAACCGATAGACTTAACCCCGTATCGGAGTACTATATTGCAGAATGTAGACGATTTATTAATAGCATCAGAAGATAAAAGAGGACACGCTGCAGCTTTGATTGTTATTCTACAAGCATTAGAAAAAGGAGGGTTTAAGGTGAACCCTCAGAAAGCTCAGATTGGACAAATTGTTGGTACCTATCTAGGACAATTGTCCCAGGGAACCAGGACAATGCCTGGTGACCGTTGAAAGGCAATCCAAGAAATGCCTCGAACAGTATCAGTGAGAGGGGTTAGAAAGGTATTAGGTCTTTTTAACTACAGTAGGAACTTTATACCTAATTTCACCGCAATAGCAGAACCAATACAGAGGCTCGTAAAAGGGGGGAACCCTGGTAATACCCCTATTGAATGGGGCCCGGAACAGGAAAGTGCCTATGCAAGCCTGAAACAAGCATTGACAACAGCCCCGGGACTTGGGTTACCAGATATAAAGAAGCCCTTCCATATCCACTGTGAAAATGAGGGGGGATTCTATGCAGCAGTAGTTACCCAACAACACGGGGACAAAAGACGACCAGTAGCGTATTATTCCACCCAACCATCACCAGTGGTAGCTGAACTGTCACGATGTGTGGCAGCCTTAGATTGTGCAGCATGGGCAGTGAAGGTTAGCGAACCCACAATAATGACCGGGGAGATAATTTTACACACTAAACAAACGCTGGTAGAAATGGTGAATAACCACAAGCTAAGAGCAGTGTCAAATGTACGTAGGGCACGCTGGGAAGCTGTCTTGTTGCCTACAGATAAGTCAGTATAAATAGTTCGAGATACTGGAGAAAACCCTGCAGAAGGTATGTTAGGGATGGGAGAGCCCCACGAATTCGCAGACATAGACGATGAGGTCGACAGTAGCCCAATACGGGACGAGCCATTGAAACAGGCCCAACTTACCCTATATGTGGGTGGATCCCGGAAATATATTGACGGGTTACCACGGACTGGGTGGGCAGTTGTAAATGACCAGTTGGAAAGGGAATTGTCTGGGAGACTGGACGGAGAGCTCTCAGCACAAGTGGCAGAGATAGTCGCCCTAACAAAGGCCTTGGAGCTAGCAAAGGGAAAAACATTCAATATCTACACCGATAGTAGATACGCATTTGGAGTTGTACATGATTATATGACAGCCTGGGGAAGAAGGGGATTTGTGACAACAGGAGGGGAATATATAAAGCACCAACAGAGAATAGAGGCCTTCTTGGAAGCTGCAAAGGCCCCAGCACAAGCAGCAGTAATAAAAATAGAGGCGCACCAGAAAATACAGAATCAGGAACAAAGAGGGAACCAGGCTGCCGATTTAGCAGCAAAGCAAGCTCTTGAACAAGAAATAGATTTCACCGGACCACTTCCCACGTCTAGGGGATGAAAGTACTGCCTGGTGATTATAAACTAATTCCCAGGTGGGGAGTACCGGTCCAGATTGATTCAGATCAGGGGACGCACTTTACAGGAGCTGTAGTAAAAAAAAGATATGCGATTGGATGGGCATAAAGCAAAAATTCCACATTTCCTACCATCCCCAGAGTTCTGGGATGGTGGAACGAATGAATCGAACTTTGAAAACAGCCTTAGCCAAGGCTTTAGGGGAAAAACAGCAGCAATGGGTAGATGTGTTACCAGCAGTGTTAATGAAATTAAGGGCGACCCCAAACCGAACAACGGGCTTATCACCCTATGGGCTAATGACGGGGAGGGCAATGCAACTCCCCCATGGAATAATAACTGGAGGGGAGGATGTGTGTCCTCTAAGGGATAAAATCCGTTGGAATATCCTGGAATTAAGCAATCAGTTAAAAGAGATAAGGCAGCAAACTCGGGACAGACAGGAGGAAAAAGATAAATTTAAGGTTTTACCGACATGGAAGTTATTAACATCTGTGCCGAGACAAATAAAACACAAGCTTTGCTGAGTGAAAGGAACCTTAAAAAAATGCTGGAATTTCAGTTTGTGCGAAAATGTGTTTTAAAGTGTGAAAGTTTACCTGACTATGAATGTTTAAGAAGTTACAGTATTTCTTTGGTCTGAAAGTTTGTCTTTAAAAGAAAGATTCTGTTATGTTTGTTTTAGCTCCACCCACTTCTCTGTGTTAAAAGCATTTAAAACTTTTGTCTTGTCTTGAATTTTGGAAGTTTTAGGAATGTGCGAATAAGATTGTGCCTCCAGAATTGAAAAAAAAACTTTGAACTAATTTAAGTTAAGCTGGTGTGTAAAAACTGAGAAGAACAACAAAAAGTTTGTTTTAACCTTGGAGTCGCAGTTGCTATGGTGAAATCTTCTCAGTTTGATTTGATTTGGTTAAATGTGAAAAACTAATTTTTCTCCAGATATATTCAATGTTTTCACAGTATTTTGGAAAGACATCTGAAGAAAGGACAATAAGAAATATGACGTAACTTGCTGTTTCTGCAAGAATGTGTTATTTTGTTTTTTTTTATCTGTTCTGTTCGTGTTTGGTTAAAGTGTGAAAACACAACTGTCTTTTTTTTGATCGGGAAAGTTTTTTTTAAATTTACGTGAAGTAACGTAATGACGTGCGATAATGTTTTGCTCCACCTCCTTAAAAACCTGCAAAGGAGTTAACCCTTCCCACTGACAGCTGTTTAAGTTCACCAAGCAACAACTTTAGTATGAAATTTAAAGATATTGGGCATTATTAAATTTAAGTTTCTTAATTTTAAGTTAATAAGAATTGTTCAATTTTAATGAAAGTGTAATGCGTGCGTGATTTTCGGTTCTTGTTAAAAAAACAAACAACTGTTGTGATAATGGAAAAAGGGATATCACTGTTATGTGTGTGAATAGCGGGTGCCTGCCTAATTGTTATGATGAGACAGGTCCCCGGACTGGAGAATAATAATAAGCGACGATGTAGAGAGCTAAATGTGAATACCTTTTTGTATGTGTGTTATACATATGCCTTCCTTATCTCAGATGGTGCCACCAAATTGGCACAGAACGAGACGTGCATTTATTAAGTAGAGAGATACTTCGCTATATTGATACCCTCATATGGGGTTGCAAGGACGATAAAGGAAATTCAGCACGTAGCATCAATTTTGGGAAAGGTAGCCAATGATACCGCTGAATCATTGAATGAAGTCAGTGCTGGGACGGTGGCTATTAGGACAACCACTCTGCAAAATAGGATGGCCCTTGATTATATCTTAGCAGAGAAGAGAGGGACCTGTGCCTTGATAGGGACAGAATGTTGCAGGTACATTCCTGACAGTTCAGAAAATATAACTAATTTGTTCGAACATATTCGGCAGGAGGCAGTAAAACTTAGACAACCACCTGAATCGACTCTGTGGGATTGGGCACCCGGGTGGTTGGGATCAATCGGAACCTCATTGTTACATGGATTGATGTTGTTCTTTGTCGTGATGATTATACTGTACTGTGCATTTTTGGCAATAAGGTGTTGCTGCGCCCAAATGGCAAAAACTGTTGTTCCTGCCGCACCAGTTGGGCAGAGGCAGTATCACATTCGGGAAAGAGCTGCATTTATATAGAAGTATAGACAGCTAGATGAATAATGTTCGCATTGGGTAATGTTTGTGTGAATTTTTGTCGAGATAGAGTAGAGTAGGGATCAACCAGTGGTTATGGCACAAGGCACAAGAAGAAACAGACAAACAGATGAAGAAGGAAATGCGTACCAATGGAAAGGAGGAGATGGACTATCGGTCATATAAAAGAGAAGGACATGTTTTCGACACATACAAATTATTAAGGGACTAAAAAGGACAATAGCCAATAATGGCATAACTGACTCATCAAGAATGTCCTAAACAATTGTGGTCGTTGTTGGATTTCGTATACGGATTACAAGGAGCTGCGTGCCGCCATTTTTACCCTGGTACATTGGTCTCCAGGACAAATCAAGCTTTGGCCAGGGACCAAAAGGAGGGACTGAAAGGGGTAAAAATTATTAAGGATAAATCATTGTGTTTAAATCATTGTGTTCAGAAGAGATTAGGGGTTAATCTTAAAACCTGTGTGTTAGCTTTACAGAAACAGTAGCTTGCCACTATGGCAGTTTGTTGCAATAGCATATGGCAGTTTGTTGCAATAGCATAAAAGGGAAGTAGTGAGTTGCATTTCGAACTGTTATTTTATAATTAACTTAGATGCCTGAGTTGTATCCAATCACTGGCTAGTACCTCAGTAGGTCAAGCCTCAGTAATGGCAAAAACCGGACTTTAATGTCCAGGTGACCAGCTTTAGTTGGGAGAAAGCGGAACCAAGAGAATGGGTCCGTTAACAAAGTGCTAGTTATAGATAAGTTGTTATGAGGAGACTGTGATTGGAGGATAATTAGTTGCTAAGGCTTCAGGATTGACTTAAGGCGTAAATGATGTAATAACTACGAACTGCTGTACTTTTCCGGCTTCTTGAACTGTATAAAGATGGCTGTCGGCCATTGTATCGTTGAGAAGAGGTATCACAAGACTGCGGGGTTTTGATCTTCTCCCAGAACATTCTGATAATAAACTGTGTGCTGCTATTTTACGACAGACTTGTGTGAATCTATTTTCACTCCAACAGCGCAAACCTTTCAATGATCTCAGTAGATCACGAAACGTTACTGCAAAGCCACACTACCTGATCCTGCTGTGCCACTCATCACATCCCCATCACTCTGCCTTCCCTACCCTACTCCTGCACATCCTTACTCACATCAACTTACCTTGCACCTCCACCCATCCCTCTCTATCTATATTATCACTTCCCCATCTCACTAGCTCTCCTCACACTCACCCTCATCCTAGTGCAATCATACCAATGAACAACACATAAGAGTGGGCACTTGGGTGTTTTGTGCAAAGTTCATGTAAATTTTCTGTTAATGTGTTGTCAAACATTGAAATCTTTATTTTCAACACTTTACCTTATTGTAGGGATCTGTGCTCTCCTTTGGAAGTGTCTTAGTGAGTTGCAGTGAAAGGTGAGACATAATGGTATCCCCTGCAATGGTGATGAGTGTGAAAGAAATGGCTTGGTGATTGTAGGAATGATTTATGGTGATGGTGTGGGGTAGTATTAACCTGGCGCATCATGTGGCAGCCAGGTTGTACAGCATCAAGTGAAGTAAATCTGGCCATGGTGCTGCCATTGCTAGCTTCCGGGGCCGCAATTTTGTTGGGTGCGTCCTATGCAGCATCAGGTAATTGTGGAGAATGTTGATATTGTTGTTGGTGTTCTGGTGACGTTGGTGTTGGGGCTGATTGTGGATGAATTCAGAGGACCAACGTGAGATTTTTTCAAGGGCACCAATGTTACTGGAATAGATGGCAGGTGAAGTTGAGATGGCAGGTGAAGTTGAGATTACAGAAGCGATCTGTCAATGATGAGAGAGCTTGCTCCAAGGAGGTGACAGTGGACAGAGAGTTTACTCCAAACACTTCCAAACTGCATACAGCTCTAAAGTTTCTTCCAAGTCATGAAAGCTCAAGCTTCTGACATTGGAAAGTGACCAGCGGTGAAATGCTAGCTTTCATACCACTTTTGCAGCTGTCACCTATTCACAGCAATGGGGAGACACAGAGAACCCAACCTACTTATCTGACGTGATCTCCGGATGCCATGAACCCCGTTAAAAAAGTGGTAAACTAGAAATAGGCTGGCAAAATAGTAGTAAACAAGCACTTAACAAGCAGTTAAGTATCTTAAATGCCTCCCCCGCTGCTTGGTGTCGGGTCTGTTCTGAAATCGCAGACCCGTCACTCTGGAAACTTACATGGAGGCAGGTTCGCAGCGGGTTCCCAACCCGTTATCAATCATTTCGATTTTGACAGCGGATCCGCCTCCAAAGCCGCACTCTGAGCGCCGGCAAAATTTAGCCCAAAGACTTGCTCTTCAACCAATCAAATTGAAGAATCTCACTGACACACACAGACTGCAAAGCAGGAAGTAAAAAACAAGAAATATAAATTATATTTAAATCATTGTACAGGAAGCAAAATAAAGATTGGAACATACACATGGGATTTAAGGGGGAGAGATAAAGGAGAAAAACAGAACATCTAAAAAACACAATTATTTTAATTGTTATTTTTAAAAGAATCTGCAATGTTAATTTTCTCCTGAGGGAATGAGACTCTACATGTGTAAAATTAAATTTTCATGGTCAGAGTTCAGCAGTAAATATCACTTATTATGCCATTAAAAGCTTAGTTACTCCTGATTGAACAAGTCCTGAGGGGCAAAATTCAATAGGTTAGCACCCCCAGTTAGCGCCTGGTGGGGGCGCTAGCAGGGCACTCAGGCAGTAGCGCCGCAGTGGGGCAAATCCCGTGCCGCACGGCAAATTCACCAGCCCCGTAGCACCGGCGATAACTGTTAGCACCTTGGTCCTTTTTGCCATGCAGATCGTGAAGTCAGTGAGTGTGCAATGCTCGGTGGGCGCCCGACTTGCAAACTTCAGTAGCGCCCCCTGCCTTACTGCCTCATGCCGACAGCGCCAGGGAGCGGAGGCATGAACCAGCTGGTTGGCAGCTGGCGGGGCGCTACTTAAAGGGATGTGCCCCAGCTGTCAAGGAGCTTCCGTTCCAAAGGTCAGTTATGAGTGACAGAGAGCACAGGATGTATCTGCAGCCAAATAAAGGCTGCTTAGACCCCAGAGTGTTGTAGGTCGTCAAAGCACTTTGCATTTCATCTCACTGCATATCGCCGTTCTGCACTCCCCGATTCATTGGGGGCTGGTGTGCAGACTCCAATGACCCTCCCCTTTAATGGCTGGAAGGCGCCTGCACCAATGCTCACTTCCGATTACACAACACCTCATATTCGGTATCGCTTAGAGTCTAACGCCACTCACCTATGCCATTAGCACCTGATTTAGTGCTCCCCTGCATTCTTTGAGTGCTGAGACTGAATTTAGTGGGCAGCAAGATTGATTAGCGTCTGGCGCTAAATTTCCAACTTCTCACAAGTTAGCGCCCTTTCTTGGGCCCTACTGAATTTCTCCCCCCTAACTTTTTCAGCTCTCTTTAGAGTGAGAATAGTGGGTATTTAGCCTAAGTTCACACCATTACAATGATCTCTATGCAGATTCCATCAGAGAGGACTGCAACAGCGCAGTCTGTGGAAGAGCAGGAGATCACTGACAACAACTTCCGTATTTCCGCATTTAACTGCACATGTGCAGACGGCAGAAGTTGCTGTCAGTTTTACCCAGGAATAACGGCAAGCACTGACAGCCTTGCTGTTATTAGTACTGCAAAATCCAGGCCATTGAATTGTCAAAAAGCTACAATCAACTAACTGAACAGTAACAGCCATACCAATGCTTCATCTTTATTTTTATACTTTATTCATTTAAAACCCCCCCCCAAAAAAAAAATTATACTGCTGAAACATAAGGGGTGGATTTTCCCCCTCCCCCACCCCCAAGCAGACTTCAGAGGGCTGTCCAGTGGAACGCTCAGCTAGCTGGTCATCCCAGCAGGTGGCTTGGTCCAGTATGAGGCCTGGGCCTCATTAGCACAGGGACAGTGGGCTGTGGCTGGTGATTGAACGCTCCGGAGCAGCCATCCATTTCTGGGCAGGAAGAAGTTAGTTTTTTGAGGGTTGGTGGGTGGGGAGGAATGATGTCTGGAAGGGGAGGAGGCCGGCCACGCAGCAGCCCAGGCTGGTTTTGTGGAGCTTGGAGAGCACTCCTGCTCCCTTGGCCCCACAACTAAAGAATAATTTACATTTGGGATCTTCTTTGGCTGGGTCACCAGCTGATACTGGTCAGAGCATGTACGGTGCATACTCTGCCCACAGTTCAGTCCAAATATGGCATAACTGATTTGCATTTCAAATGAGCCTACTGCCTGACATAGGACTGCTCAGCAGTAAGCCCGGAGGAGCAGTGTAGTGGCCATAACAAGAGTAGTAATGGGGCGGTAGGTCATTGCCAACTATTTTGAGGTACTCATTTCCACCAGGCAGGAGGTCTGACTTGTGATCATCCATGTTATGACATTTTTAAAGGTTCTACAATGGTTTGAGAAAGATGATCTGTACCTAGTCACAGAAAACAGAGCAGAGATTCCAATGAAAGACCTTTGATATTTGCAAAGGCTAGTTAAGAAGGAAGAATTAATTCTGCTGAACAATGAACTTAATGCTGTTATACTGATCATTGATCTGGCTGCCCACTCAGTTTTATAATTGTGTCTCATTACATTTTATGGATGAAAGATCTATACTTCACAGCTGAATGTTTCATTGTCGTATTTAATCAAATGCTGAAAACAGAATGTAACCTAAAAAGAGTGAAAACAAAGCACTTGCTTTGTATACAATGATCGGACCCCCCCGGGGGATCAGACCCCGACTCCGGGGGATCGGACCTCCCTGCCCCCATCATCCTGCGCCCAGCTCTTACCTGTTGCTGTACCCGTAGATCTCTTTGCTCCTTTACCCCATTCCGACTGTTATTATCCAAGCAGTATGTGGCCTCCTTATTCTTCATACCAAAATGCACCACTTCACACTCACCTATATTAAAAATCATTTGCCAATTAAATGTCCATTCTGCAAGTTTATTAATGCCTTCTTGTATTTTATCGCATTCTTCACTTGTATTAACTACCCCCGCCCACCCCCAGCTCCCACAAATTTGGTGTCGTTCACAAATTCAAAAATTGTACTTCCAATTTCAGAGTCCAAATTGTTAATGTAAATTGTGACCAAGAGTGGTCCAAGCACCGATCCCTGTAGAACGCCACTTCCCAGCTTTTGCTAGTCTGAATAGCTGCCCTTAAGCCTACTCTCTGTTTTGTAGCCAGCTTGTTATGCAATCTGCTCCCTGTCCCCTCACTCCACATGCTCTGACCTTAGTCATGAGTCGATTATATACCTTATTGAAGGCCTTTTGAAAATCTAAATATATTCCCTCTACTACATTACCCTTGTCTACTCTTTCTGTTACTTCTTCAAAGAATTCAGTAAGCTTGGCCAAGCATGACCAGCCCTTTTGAAATCTGTGCTGACTACTTTATAATGACCCAGATATTTCAATCGCAGGCCTCCCGCGGGCGGAGGACTGCGATGTGTGGAAAAATCTGCACCCTTACCTGAGGGCTCCCGGGTCATGCACAATTCCGATGCTGGGCCTCACCAAACTACCAGTGCGCAGGGCCCACATATCCCAGAGGTGCAGGCGGTTCGCAGCGTCCTTGGGATCACGTGGGCCATGGGGAGCCAATCACAGAAGGGAATCTCCCTTCATACACTTGACAGGAAGACCTGTCAAATATATGAATGGAGATCACCCCCAAAACATAGTAAAACTTCAAATAATTTTTTTTTAAATCAAATTTTTAAAATGACTTCAAATTACAATAAGTTAAGTATTTTAAACAAAAATTTAAATTTTTGAAAAAAATAATTAAAGTTTTTAATGGGGCTAAAAATAAACTGACCTTTTTTTAAAAGTATTTTTAAATGATAAATCAGTGAAAACATTTTTTTTTTTTTCTTTTTTCAACTCTTATCCTGGTAAAAGCAGGCCTTACGCCTGCTTTTACCAGACACAAGAATTGTAAGGGTTTTCTGCAGACGGAGTGTCTCCAAAAAGCAGAACTATCCGCCCGCAGAGGCCCTTCTCCCGGGCAGCCGGAGGATTTGTCAAGTGCTTTCTTGGCAGATCGGAAATGCCGGTTTCCAGCGCATGCGCGGTGTATGCCTGAAACTAGCATTTCCGATGTCCCTACGGGTGGGTACATATCCGGCCCATTATATTATTGGTTTCTAGATGTTTTTCTATGACATCTTTGAGTAAGGATTCCATTATCTTTCTTAGCACCGTCATTAAGCAAATTGGTCTATAGTTCCCTGAACTTGTTCTATCTCCCTTTTTAAATATAGGAATAACATTAGCTGTCTGCCAGTCCTCTGGCATTATTCCCTTTTCGAATGACCTTTTATATATATATACCTCTGCTATCTCTTCCCTAACTACTTTTAATATGCACACATGCAATCCATCTAGGCCAGGGGTTTTATCCTCTCTAAGTTTGATTAATTTATCAATTATCTCTCCTGTTTCTATGTTAAATGTCTTTACATCTTTTTTGATCTCTTCTTCTAATATCATGCCCACCTTGTTAGTCTTCCTGGTAAATACTGAGGCAAGGTATCTATTCAATATTTCTGCATTTCACTGTCATTACCTGTGAGTTTAGCTTGTGCAGCATTAGTGGTCCTATCCCTAACCTCTTTGCATTCCCTTCAGTCATCCTTTCCTTTATTGTCCCAGATATTCCGATCCCTACGGTTGGGTGCGCGCTGTGTACCCACCCGTAGGGACATCGGAAATGCCGGTTTCAGGCATGCACAGTGCATGCACTGAAAACCGGCATTTCCGATCTGTCAAGAATGGTCTTGACAGATCCTCCGGCTGCCCGAGAGAAGGGCCTCTGCGGGCGGATAGTTCCGCTTTTTGGAGACCCTCCGCCCGCAGAAAACCCTTACAATTCTTACGCCTGGTAAAAGCAAGTGTAGGGCCTGCTTTTACCAGGATAAGAGTTGAAAAAAGTAAAAAAAAAAGTTTTTCACTGATTTATCATTTAAAAATACTTTTAAAAAGGTAAGTTTATTTTTAGCCCCATAAAGAACTTTAATTATTTTTTTCAAAAAATTACATTTTTGTTTAAAATACTTAATTTTTTGTAATTTCAAGTCATTTTAAAAATATGATTAAAAAAATATTATTTAAAGTTTTACTATGTTTTTGGGCTGATCTCCATTCATATATTTGACAGGTCTTCCTGTCAAGTGTATGAAGGGCGATTCCTTTCTTTGATTGGCCCACCTTGGCCCACATGATCCCAGGGATGCTGCGAACTGCCTGCGCCTCTGGGATATGTGGTCCCTGCGCATTTGCAGTTTGGAGAGGCCCAGGAGTGGAAGCATGTGCATCCCAGGAGCCCTCAGGTAAGGGCGTAGATTTTTCCAGATTGCAGGCCTTCACCCGCGGGAGGCCTGTGATCAGAAAATACGGACCATTGTCTATGTACTTAGTGTATGACTTTTTTCTTTAGTTTCAATTTTATCCTTATCTCTTAATTCATCCATAGTGTTTCATTATTGGCTAGTTTGTTCTTCATTTTTTAGAGGAATATATTTCTCTTGAACTCTGTTGATCACCATTTTAAATATTTCCCACTGCTGTTCTATGTCTTTGTCAATTTTTTTCCAATTTATCTTCCCTAGTTCCATTCTCATCCCCTCAAAATTAGCTTTATTTCCAACTATTACTTTAGTCTTTGACTTACTTATGTCTTTCTCAATCATTATTTTAAACCTTATTATGTTATGATCGCTATTGCTTAGATGTTTCCCTATGATTAAATCTCTTGTCTGCTCTGGTTCATTTCACATTACTGGATCCAGCAATTATCCCTGTCTTATTGAGCTTCTAACATACCGCATAAGAAAGGAGTCCTGACACTCTGTAAAAACTCCATTCCCTTTTCTTCTTTCCATAGCTCTTCTTGCCAGTCTATTTGGGGGTAGCTGAAATCTTCCATGATTATTATTCAATTTTTTTACTCATTTTCTGCATTTGAGCTATTAACATGAATTAAACTCACTGCAGAAAGTTGGGCTAGTATTTAACAATGTAAGGACATTTTTAATGCCAAGATTTATGTTCCTGCAATGCCACTCAACCTGTCCAGCCCAGAAAGGGAACAATCAAAATTGTGGAGTCTCATTCCTACAAGTAGTAAATTGTTCCTAGAAGTTTTTAAAATTTATTTTTTCTTACTTTTTCTTTCTCCTTTTTTTCTCTCTCTTAATCCAATCTTTCTTTATTTCTCTTTCTGTATCGAATTTGACTCTAAGTTGCCTATTTCCTTCTCTGTCATTCCTCTGTTTCTTTCTCTATCCTTAAGTTTCATTGATTAAGGAGATAGACTGTTGGTCCCATTGTTCACCAAGGTCCCAGATGCCCCGCTGACCTCGATATCAATTCGCACTTCCAGCCATTCATGGGCAATTTTCTTTCAAGCTGAACAGTGAGGAAATAACTCTAACAAACAGGGTCCCACTCCAACAAATTCTGGGCCAATTATGTGAAAGGCAATTCAACCTGTGCTACTATATATATTTACATTTCAAGCACTGATTTATTTGTTTTTAATCAAGATTTTTATTTGCCATCAGCAGATATCATAGTGGACAGTGATGGATGGCAATCCCCAGCAATCAAAATAAGTGATTTTAACTCAAGTAAATTGCACCATTCATACTTGAATGGTATTGCACCATGTGATTTGAACTCAGTGACATTGGACCTTACTTGGTTGCATTTAAGAGGAGAATATATGTCTAGTGCATTTTATAAATGTGTAACTTGCCCCCACAATTCCCTCTGTGATGATTTCCTTATTTCAGGCCAGACAGTTTCTTAGAAGACAAATGGGAAAATTAGACAGGGTGTCAATTTGAGCACCTCCCGCGTAATTACTAACTAGTGGCTCAACAGCAGCATTGGTAGAAGCTTCAGAATATGTCAGTTAGTCAGGAATTGCACATGGTGCAGGGGAACAACAGACTAAATTGGATTTTTTTTTTACAAATGGAAGTGAACACAAAAGTACAATAATGAATACAAGTAGTTTTTTTCTCTGAAATTCACAAAGTAAGCAGCAAGTGAAAAATGTTATGATCCCTTTCTATGCTTATTTATTGTTTTGCTTCTGGAAGTTGCAATATGATTGGCAACTACAACAGTAGGTTACAATACCGAGCTTTGACATTGGAGCAATTGTGACCTGTATATGGAATGTAACCTTGGTCAGGTCTATTACTGTGCATTAGAAAATTTGTTTCCTTAATGAGCAACAATATCCTGAGTAATGTTATCACCCCTACAGATGCAGACTGCTTTGTGTGCCAAACAAGGCCTCCAACATTAATAGTCCATGGTCGACGTGATAAAGGTTTAGCTACAGTCACCTGTTTCTCCCAAAATCTGGTCCTAATTCAGCTTCCATTGTTTTTTTCGTAGTTACATGAAAGGACAGTACATTCATTACGAGTAGATACACAGAACTGCACAAAACAAACCCGGCTTGGTGAGGAAGAGACAGCAGAAATATTACATTTTCACTTAATTGGTTCCTCTCATTGTTTCCCTTCACTGCTTCATCAGGTTTTTGAAAGTAATTATGATGGCATAATTACTTTCACACTGTCAACATTTTTTGAAAATCAAAGTGTTACAAAGTTTTTCTGGAAATCATAGGTGTCAATTCATAAACAGTTTTGCCATTTCTTATAATGCAAATATTTTAAATTAATTTGTGTTTCCTATATTCTTGTAGTACATGCTTAACCCATAAATACTTATGATATTCATAACCTTATTGGCCAGCAAGTCTTAATAATTCAGCTTCCCTTAAATTTAAAAAGTGGAACTTATCAAGATGCAATTTGTATTGGAATTTATAAACAAGGGTGTGTTAATGCATGATATTTGAAGAAATCTTTGTTAGAAAGAATCCTAAGAAATATTGCCCACTAACAACAAACAATGGCACCATACAAGTTTATTTTAGTGAAAGGCTAAAGTAGACCAAAGCACTTTCGCAAACTTTATTAGCCACAAAATATTTCTCATCAATGGGCTGTCACATTATAGGACTTTTTGAAAACTTTTTCATAAAAATAACTCTCTTTCTAAATTCTTTCTAAGTGCTGGGTTTTATTCACACAAGTTAAAAAAAGGCACAGATAGGTGCTAAAATGCGAACAAGCTGAGCTTTGACATTGTTTCCCCATAGACTGTAAATAATAATCAATTCATTAGCCTGTCTCAGCAATTGCTAAACAGCATTGTGTTGGACAATCTCTAGTCCCTTCAGGCTGTGATGATAAAAAAAAAGCAGAGACGGAGTCACTCAGATCCAGCAATGGCTGAAATGTTGGTCAGGCAAAGTTTGGCCAGGCACAGAAGGAGGTTGCAGCAGAATAGTTAGGAGTTATTTTCTTTAAGTCAAATAAGATGACCCACTGCTATGAGGAAGCATAGCATGTCCATCATTTTGTACTATGAGAACAAGTTGTACCGATTAAGCTAACTATGTCTGATCATAATTGTTGTGCTGTATGTTCACTCACTGTAAAAATAAACAGCTTAATGATTCACATTTGACCTTGCCTTACCAATTGTTTCCTCAGTCCACTTTCAAATTGGTTGAAGAAGCACAAGTTCTAAAGACACAAATTTAAAGTTCAGATCATGTTGGGGTACTATTGCTATGCTCCTGAGTTATGCTATTGTTTAATTAGATATTGGGCAATACAGGAATATTCCTGAACACCGTAAGAAGCTCAGAACAAATATGGAAGTGAATCTAAGGTGGTAACAGGGCCTTTACCTGAACATTGATCTATCATTACTCTTTTCAGATGTTGATACACCTGCTGTGTACTTCCAATATTTTCTGTTTTTATTATAGATATTAAACTACATATGACACTTAGTGGTTTTGGTAGTGTGGAGTAGTTTGAAGATAACTATTTATGTGTAAAAGATATAGAGGGCGCAGAATTCTTAAAATGCATTCAGGAGAACTTTTTTAGTCCAACAAGAGAGGGGGTGGTTCTCGACTTAGTATTAGGGAATGAAGCTGGGCAGGTGGAAGGAGTATCAGTGGGAGACTATTTTGGTGGTAGTGATCATAATTCAGTTAGATTTAGCATAGTTATGGAAAAGGACAAAGATAGACCAAGAGTAAAAGTTCTCAATTGAGGAAAGGCCAATTTTACTAAGCTGAGATGTGATTTAGCAAAAGTAGACTGGAAACAGTTACTTGAAGGTAAATCAATGTCAGAGCAGTGGAAGGTATTCAATGAGGAGATAGTGAGGGTTCAGAGCAACTATATTCCCACAAAGAAAAAGGGTGGGACTCCCAAATCTAGAGCCCCCTAGATGTCAAGGGGCATACAAGATAGGATAAGGCAAAAAAAGGGAACCTTATGTCAGATACCGAGAGCTAAATACTGCAGAAAACCTAGAGGAGTACAGAAAGTGCAGGGGTGAAATTAACATGGAAATTAAGAAAGCAAAGAGGGCATAAAAAAATATTGGCAAGTAACATCAAGGAAAACCCAAAGATGTTTTATAAATACATAAAGAGCAAGAGGATAACTAAAGAAAGAGTAGAGCCTATTAGAGACCAAAAAAGTAACCTGTGTGTGGAGGTGGAAGACATGGGTATGGTTCTTAATGAATACTTTGCATCTGTCTTCACAAAAGAGATGATGCAGACATTGCAATCAGAGAGGAGGAGTGTGAAATATTAGATAAGATAAACATAGTGAGACAGGAATTAGTAAGGGGTTTAGCATCTTTGAAAGTAGATAAATTGCTAGGCCTGGATGAGATGTATCCCAGGCTGTTAAAAGAATCAAGGCAGGAAATAGCGGAGTCTTTGACCATCATTTTACAATCCTCTCTGGCTAAAAGGAGAAAGGGATAGACTGAGTAATTATAGGCCAGTGCACCTAACCTCGGTGGTGGGAAAATTATTGCAAAAATTCTGAGGGACAGTATTAATCGTCATTTAGAAAGGCATGAATTAATCAAGGACAGTCAGCATGGATTTGTTAAGGGTAGGTCATGTCTGAATAACTTGATTGAATATTTTGAGGAGGTAACAAGGAGGGTTGATGAGGGTAGTGTTGTGTATGTACCTTTAAGAGAGAACTGCTTTTATACTGTAGTACCGGCAGCGACCACACCTGTATATAAAGCCGTAGCAGGCTTCTGTACTTTCAGTTCCAGCATACCCTCTGTTCAGTAAACACCTGTTATTACCGTTCTCCTGCAGTCCATGTGTTATTGATACGCGGACACTACAGTGGCAAAGAGCAGGTTCAAACTCACCTGCAGTACTGCATCACCTCACGGGGATCCATCCCTGAAAAGAAGCTTCCTGGAGGTCGAAGCCAGAGCAACGGGCGTCGAACGTGGGCAACCGCCCAGTGATCCATCGGAGTTCAGAGAATCACAGGGGAAGCTGTGGAGAGCTGGGCTTGGTTCTCCTGTCAAGGTGTCCCAGCAAATCGGGCTGGTAGCAGGTAGTGCGCTGACCTTTCCCGGACTGCGGTGGGCTAGAGCTCGATCGAGCGGCTCTGCAAGGGGGCCGAGCAGCGTCGTCGGGAAGAAAAAGAGAGAGAGAGGGTGGAGCGCACAGGGCGCGGCCGGTACTCAAGAGTCGGGCAGCGTTAAAGAAAATAAAAAAGGGGAAGGAAAAGAGATGCGCAGTGGACAGCGCCGAAGAAGAATAAAACTAAAATTAATTAACAAAAGAGAGACGCGCAGAAAGCCGCGGGGCGCCGCCATTACTAGTTAGAACGCTAGGAGCAGCATTGGCAGCAGGGGGAAGAAGGAAAAGTGCGGGAGGCGCCATTTTAATCCATTGGGGAAGAAGGAAAAGCGCGGGAGGCGCCATTTTAAACTACCCAAGATGCCGAAGAGTGGCAGCATCACTGCTTCTGACAACGAAATAGAAGACTGGACCACGTATGTGGAAAGAATTGAAGTGTACTGCAAGGCAAAGGAGGTGGCCGATGAAAAGAAGGCGTCGGTATTATTGAATTTGATGGGCGCGAGAACGTACGGCCTATTGCGGAATTTAATTACCCCAGCTAAACCAATGGAGAAAAGCTTTGAAGAGATTGTCAATATCTTACAGGAACATCTAAACCCTACACCGCTGCTGATAACAGAAAGATTCAAGTTCCATAAAAGAAACCAGCAAAAAGATGAGAGTAATGCTGACTATCTTACGGAACTATGCAAGTTATCGAAACACTGCCAGTTCGGAGCAGGACTGGCAGATACCTTAAGGGATAAGTTTGTCTGCGGGCTCCAGAGTGAAGGAACCCAGAAACGACTACTTTTGGAAAAGGACCTTACACTAGAAAAGGCTTTCAGCGTTGCAGTATCCTACGAAGCAGCAGCACGGGGAGCTGCGGAAATACAACAGAAGCTGCAAGAATATAGCACCAATGAAATGGCATATGGAGCAGAAAAGTGCTATCGCTGCGGCAGAACAACCCATGACCAGAAGGATTGCTGGTTTAAGGACAAAGTATGCAGGCAATGTGGAAAAGTGGGACACATAGCACGAGTCTGCAGGTCGGGAAAGAAAACCAACACTAAAAGAACTACTAAGGAAAAGTACAAGAAAGTACAAAAGATGACGGACAGTAGTTCAGAAGATCAGAAGAGTGATAATGACTCCGGGAGCAGGAGACTAAGTTGTCTAAAGTTACACAACGTGATCGCAAAGGAGGATCACCGAACCATTTGGGTCACCCTCATGATAGCAGGGTCCCAAGTAAAGATGGAATTGGACACAGGATCAGCCCTAACAGTCATGAATCGACGAGACTACGAGCGGCTATTCTCACACATACCCTTGAAGGACACGTCCATTGTCTTGAAGACATATACGGGGCAAAAAGTCTACCCCAGAGGAAAAATAAGGGTGCCTGTTAAATACAACGGCAAGGAAACACAGAAACTGTATCTATATATACTACAAGATGGAGGACCACCATTATTGGGACGTGAATGGATCCGAAAAATACAATTGGATTGGCATTCCATTCAGGCGCTAACTGTGGCTGACAAAAAGGATGACGGCGTCACACCTGGATGATTGTCAAAAATTCTAACTGATGCGAAAGAGGTGTTCCAGCAAGGACTTGGGACTCTAAAAGGCGTAACGGCAACGATAAAAATTGAAGATAACGCAAACCCAACATTTTTTAAGGCCAGACCGGTACCGTATGCGATCCGCCCAGCCGTCGAAGCAGAGCTGGAGAGTCTGGAGCGTTCGGGTGTGCTGTCCAAGGTGGACTGGAGCGAGTGGGCCACACCCATCGTTCCTGTAATGAAGAAATCATTGAGCAGCACGCCTGGGGAGCCGAAGAAGGTTTGCATCTGTGGGGACTTTAAGGTAACTGTGAACCCAGTCCTTCACACAGTACAATATCCACTTCCGCGGATAGAAGATATTTTCGCCTCACTATCTGGAGGGAAACGCTTTACGAAGGTTGATCTGGCCCAAGCGTATCTACAAATGGAGGTAGAAGAAGCATCTAGAAAATACCTCACGATAAACGCTCACAAAGGTCTTTACCAGTACAACCGACTGGTATTCGGGGTAGCATCAGCTCCGGCTATTTGGCAGAGGGCGATGGAACAAGTCCTGCAAGGGATCCCGGGGACCCAGTGTTATTTGGACGACATCCTGGTTACGGGCGAAAATGACAGTGAACACCTTGCCAACCTGGAGCAGGTGCTCACTAGATTACAAGAATATGGGCTACGAGCCAACCGCTCCAAATGCGAGTTTTTCAGGAAACAAATCTCGTATTGTGGCCACGTGATTGATGAAGAGGGTTACATAAGTCCCCAGGCAAGATTGAGGCAGTAGTCAAGGCTCCAGCACCAGAAAATGTGTCGCAACTGAGGTCGTTCCTCGGGTTGGTGAACTACTACCATAAGTTCTTGCCAAATTTGTCTACAATTCTGCACCCACTGAACGCCCTGCTGCAAACTGGAGTAGCATGGAAATGGAGTGATGAGTGTAAGCGTGCCTTTCAGAAATGTAAATGCCTAATCACTTCAAAAGAAGTATTGGCCCACTACAATCCAACACTACCAATTCGGTTGGCATGCGATGCGTCTCCCTACGGCATTGGAGCAGTGCTGTCGCACAAATTCCTTGATGGTTCAGAGAGGCCAATAGCCTTTGCGTCACGCTCGTTAACCTCAGCCGAGCGTAACTACGCCCAGATTGACAGGGAGGCCCTCAGCCTGGTGTGGGGGGTGAAGAAGTTCAATCACTAACTGCACGGGCAGAAATTCACCTTACTGACTGATCACCAGCCTCTTGTCTCCATTTTTAACCCAAAGAAGGGCATTCCGGTGATGACGGCGCAACGGCTGCAAAGATGGTCCCTTTTTCTAGGGGCACATCAATACGACATAGAGTATAAGGGCACGAAACAGCATGGAAACGCTGATGGGCTGTCGCGCCTGCCGCTGCCTACGGTGGAGGAAGCACCTGCAGTGGACCCTGTTGAGACATTCCATTCGACCATAGTCGAATGTCTACCTGTTACAAACTCAAGTATAGAGAAGGAAACCCGAAATGACCCGACACTCTCTCGGGTCTATGATTTGACGGTGAAGGGATGGCCAGCACATGGCGACTCACTGTTGCCAGCATTCTCACCAAGGAGAGAACAGCTGTCAGTGTGCCAGGGGACCTTGATGTGTGGATCCCGAGTGGTAATTCCACCCAAGTTGAGAGATAGAATGCTCAATGAGCTTCATGAGGGTCATCTGGGAGGGGTAAAAATGAAGAGCCTAGCCAGGGCGTTTGTGTGGTGGCCGGGAATCGATAAAGAAATCGAGGAAATGACCAAGGCACAGGATGCCAGAAAGTCCAAAACGCTCCACCACAGGCCCCGCTACACCCATGGGAGTGGCCCTCATCTCCATGGCAACGGGTACACATTGATTTTGCTGGTCCATTTATGGACTCAACGTTTTTAATCGCCGTGGATGCACATTCGAAATGGCCAGAGGTCATCAAAATGTCCTTCACCACCACGGAGAAAACTATTGCAGTCCTACGGACCATCTTCGCCAAGAATGGCTTGCCAGAACAGATTTGCTCCGACAATGGACCACAGTTTGTGTCCGAGGATTTCCGGAGGTTTTTGAGGAATAATGGGGTAAAGCATTACACATCCGCCCCATGTACTGGACCTAATTCTAGGGAATGTAGCCGGGCAGGTGGTGGAAGTGTCTGTAGGAGAGCATTTTGGCGATAGTGACCACAATTCGGTGAGATTTAAGGTGGTCATGGAAAAAGACAAAGACGGCCCGGAAATAAGGGTTCTAAATTGGGGGAAGGCCGATTTTAATAAGATAAGACAGGATCTGGCCAAAGTGGACTGGGAGCAGCTACTTATAGGAAAATCCACATCAAAACAGTGGGAGGCTTTCAGAAGGGAAATAGAGAGAGTACAACACCAACATGTTCCTGTAAAGGTCAAGGGTGGGACCAACAAGCAAAGGGAATCTTGGATGACAAAGGATATACAAAAATGCATTAGGAAAAAAAGGGGGGCTTTTGGCAGTTACAAAAGACAAAAGACGGTGGAAGCCCTAGAGGAGTATAAGAGGTGCAGGGGCATACTTAAAAAGGAAATTAGGAGGGCGAGGAGGGGCCATGAAATAACACTGGCGAGCAAAATAAAGGAAAATCCTAAGATGTTTTACAAGTATATTAAGGGCAAGAGGATAACCAGGGAAAGGGTAGGGCCCATTAGGGACCAAAGTGGCAAGCTGTGTGTAGAGCCAGATGAAGTGGGTGGGGTTTTAAATGAATTTTTTGCCTCCGTGTTCACTGTGGAGAAAGAGGATGTAGACATAGAAGTCGGGCAAGGGGACTGTGACATACTTGAACATATTAGCATCGAGAGGGAGGAGGTACTAGCGGTTTTAGCAGGCCAAAAAGTGGATAAATCCCCAGGCCCGGATGAGATGTATCCCAGGCTGTTGTGTGAGGCAAAGGAGGAGATTGCAGGGGCTCTGACACAAATTTTCAGAACCTCTCTGGCCACAGGGGATGTACCAGAGGACTGGAGAACAGCTAACGTAGTACCATTATTCAAGAAGGGTAGCAGGGATAAACCAGGGAATTACAGGCCAGTGAGCCTAACATCTGTGGTGGGGAAATTATTGGAAAAAATTCTGAGGGACAAAATTAGTCTCCACTTGGAGAGGCAAGGATTAATCGGGGATAGTCAGCATGGCTTTGTCAAAGGTAAATCATGTCTGACCAATCTGATTGAATTTTTCGAGGGGGTGACTAGGTGTGTAGATGAGGGAAATGCTGTGGATGTGGTTTACATGGACTTCAGTAAAGCTTTTGACAAAGTCCCGCATAGGAGACTGGTCAAGAAGGTAAGAGCCCATGGGATCCAGGGGGCCTTGGCGCGTTGGATCCTAAACTGGCTGAGTGGCAGGAGGCAGAGGGTGATGGTCGAAGGTTGCTTTTGTGACTGGAAGCCTGTGTCCAGTGGGGTACCTCAGGGATCGGTGCTCGGTCCCTTGCTGTTTGTGATCTACATTAACGATTTGGATGAGAATGTAAAGGGTATGATTAGTAAGTTCGCGGATGACACGAAAATTGGTGGGGTGGTAAATTGCGAGGAGGAAAGCCTCAGGCTACAGGACGATATTAACGGGTTGGTCAGATGGGCGGAAAAGTGGCAAATGGAATTTAACCCTGAAAAGTGCGAGGTGATGCATTTTGGACGGACAAATAAGGCAAGGGAATACACAATGAGTGGTAGGACCCTAGGAAGTACAGAGGGTCAGAAGGACCTTGGTGTACATGTACATAGATCCCTGAAGGCAGCGGAACAGGTAGATAAGGTGGTTAAAAAGGCATATGGGATACTTGCCTTCATTAGCAGAGGCATAGAATATAAGAGCAGGGAGGTTATGATGGAGCTGTACAAAACGCTGGTGAGGCCACAGCTGGAGTACTGTGTGCAGTTCTGGTCGCCTCACTATAGGAAGGATGTGATTGCTCTGGAGAGGGTGCAGAGAAGATTCACCAGGATGTTACCTGGGATGGAGCGCCTTAGCTATGAAGAAAGACTCAACAGGCTGGGGTTGTTTTCCTTGGAGCAAAGGAGGCTGAGGGGGGACCTGATTGAGGTGTACAAAATGATGAGGGGCATAGATAGGGTAGATAAAGAGGAACTTTTCCCCTTAGTAGGGGGGTCAATAACAAGGGGGCACAGATTCAGGGTAAGGGGCAGGAGATTTAGGGGGGATTTGAGGAGGAACTTTTTCACCCAGAGGGTGGTTGGAAGCTGGAACTCACTGCCTGAAAGGGTGGTAGAGGCAGGGATCCTCACAACATTCAAGAAGCATTTGGATGAGCACTTGAAATGCCATTGCATACAAGGCTATGGACCAAATGCTGGAAAATGGGATTAGACTGGATGGGATGGAAGGGCGGCGCAGACACGATGGGCCGAAGGGCCTCTTTCTGTGCTGTAAAACTCTATGACTCTATGACTCTATATCATCCAGCCACAAATGGATTGGCTGAGAGGTATGTACAAACCTTTAAAAAAGCAATAAAAGCGATATATAACGACAACATACCACTGCAACACAAGGTGGATAATTTCTTGTTTGCTTACCGGAATGCAACACATGCAGTCACCAACCAAGCTCCAGCCATGATGTTCTTCAACCGAAGGTTAAGATGTCGCCTGGATTTGCTCAAACCAAAGATAAGACGAGATGTTGAGAATAAGCAATTCCAGCACATCAATGAGAAGCCAACCAGGAGCTTCAAGATAGGGCAACCAATCTTGGCCCGCGACTACCGAACAGAAAAATGGCAGCCAGGAACGATATGCACACGGCAGGGGCCACTAATGTACACAGTGGACGTTGGAGAGAGCATCGTGAGACGCCATGCTGACCAGATTCTAGAGTCACAGGAACAAGTCAAACCCATACCACGAGCATGCGCACCTGGTGATGAACCCGAAGTACAGATTGCATCTACCTCAGAATCAGTGGTATTGGAAGCTGACAAACCAACCAATGACAATGAGCCAGAATCGACTCCGCCGCAAGAACAGGATACTCGAGAAAGGCACTATCCAGACAGGATCAGGAAGCCTCCTCAAAGACTGAATTTATAAATGATTACTTTCAGCTGATGTATATAGTACAAAGAAAATTGTAATTGTAATTAGTTATTATTTAATTGTTAAATGAATGTTATGTACTGTTTATCTAAAAGGGGAGGAATTGTTGTGTATGTACCTTTAAGAGAGAACTGCTTTTATACTGTAGTACCGGCAGCGACCACACCTGTATATAAAGCCGTAGCAGGCTTCTGTACTTTCAGTTCCAGCATACCCTCTGTTCAGTAAACACCTGTTATTACCGTTCTCCTGCAGTCCGTGTGTTATTGATACGCGGACACTACAGGTAGAGCATTCAATGTAGTCTACATGGATTTTAGCAAGGCTTTTGACAAGGTCCCACATGGCAGACTGGTCAAAAAATTAAAAGCCCATGGGATCCAAGGGAAAGTGGCAAGTTGGATCCAAAATTGGCTCAGTGGCAGGAAGCAAAGGGTAATGGTCGACAGGTGCTTTGGTGACTGGAAGACTGTTTCCAGTGGGGTTCTGCAGGGCTCATTACTAGGTCCTTGTTTTTGTGGTATATATCAATGATTTAGAACAGAAGGGTCTTGGAATGCATGCCCATAGATTCCTGAAGGTACCAGGACAGGTAGATAAGGTGGTTAAGAAGGCATACGGGATACTTTCCTTTATTAACCGAGGCATAGAATATAAGGGCAGGGAGGTTATGCTTGAACTGTATGAAATACCAGTTAGGCCACAACTAGAATACTGCATGCAGTTCTGGTCACCACATTACAGGAAGGATGTGATTGCACTAGAGAGGGTACAGAGGAGATTTACAAGGATGTTGCCAGGGCTGGAGAAAGTTAGCTATGAGGAAAGATTGGATAGGCAGGGGTTGGTTTTTTTGGAACAAAAGAGGCTGAGGGGAGACTTAATTGAGGTCTGTAAAATTATGTGGGGCCGAGATAGAGTGGATAGGAAGGACCTATTTCCCTTAGCAGAGAGGTCAATAACCAGGGGGCATAGATTTAAAGTAATTGGTAGAAGGGTTAGAGGGGAGTTCAGGAGAACTTTTTTCACCCAGAGGGTGGTGGGGGTCTGGCACTCAGTGCCTGAAAGGGTGGTAGAGGCAGAAACCCTCATCACATTTAAAATATACTTGGATATGCACTTGAAGTGCCGTAACCTGCAAGGCTACGTACGGACCAAGAGCTGGATAGTGGGATTAGGCTGGGTTGCTCTTTTTCGGCCGGCACAGACACGATGGGCCGAATGTCCTTCTTTTGTGCCTTAAATTTCTATGAGTCTATGATTCTACTTACTTTAATTGTCGCTGGCCAAATTGCTAGACTATCCTGAAATATCCTTTGGAGAGTTGACAGCAGCTTATCAGTGAATATTTTTCATAGTTAAGTTACACGTATTGTATCATTCTCACAATTAGGACCCCCATCAGCAAGGGCTGTCATTGCGCCTTGTGTCTTATGACAGTAATCTATGTGTCTGTGGCAAGGGTATTGTAATTTGTCTCCTCTCTTTAGTGTGCCCAACAATCAGTTTTCTATTTCATTCTTTTGATCAGTCAACTGTTGCACTGATAGGTAAAGCAATGACCTGATCAAATATACACAGGACTTGGCATTCAAAAGAAAGTTCAAAACAATATTTTCCAATGTTCTGCTACAACGAATGATGTGTCCTTGATCTGTCATGAAAGAATGCTGTGTTGTGCACAAATCTCAGGTATGCGGACCCTATATTGTTGATTTGGTTTTGTTCTGTTTTCCTGGAAACAGAATCGAGAAACATGGCAACAGTGGACTGTATCTAAAGCATGTATATATATACTAGCTGAAGTGCCCGGCGGTGCCGAGGGTCTTTTGAGGGCATGTTGTTGTTGGAAGAGAGAGAGAGAGCAACTGGGGGGAAGAGAGAGAGCGACAGGGGGGAAGAGAGAGAGCGACTGGGGGGAAGAGAGAGAGCGAGAGACTGGGGGGAAGAGAGAGAGCGACTGGGGGGAAGAGAGAGAGCGACTGGGGGGGAAGAGAGAGGTCGACTGGGGGAGAAGAGAGAGGTCGACTGGGGGGAAGAGAGAGAGCGACTGGGGGGGAGAGAGCGACTGGGGGGAAGAGAGAGAGCGACTGGGGGGGAAGAGAGAGCGCGACTGGGGGGAAGAGAGAGCGCGACTGGGGGGAAGAGAGAGCGCGACCAGGGGGAAGAGAGAGAGCGACCAGGGGGAAGAGAGAGGTGGGGGAGGAAAGGAGGAGAGGGGGAGGTAAGGGGGAGGGGAGAGGAAAGGGGGAGGGGGGAGGAGGGGAGGAAAGGGGGCGGGGGAGGGGAGGGGGAGGAAAGGGGAAGGGGAGGAAAGGGGGAGGGGGAGGAAAGGGGAAGGGGGAGGAAAGGGGGAGGGGGAGGAAAGGGGGAGGGGGAGGAAAGGGGGAAGAAGGGGGAGGGGGTACAAAGGGGGGGAAGAAGGGAGAGGGGGAAGAAGGGGGGAAGAAGGGGGAGGAGGGAAGAAGGGGGAGGGGGGAAGAAGGGGGAGGGGGAGGGGGAAGAAGGGGGAGGGGGAAGGAGGGGG
Organism: Somniosus microcephalus; assembly: GCF_052327205.1. Lineage (NCBI taxonomy): Eukaryota > Metazoa > Chordata > Chondrichthyes > Squaliformes > Somniosidae > Somniosus > Somniosus microcephalus. Next base: position 180,022,661 of record NC_140988.1, read on the forward strand.
GAGGGGGGAAGAAGGGGAGGGGGAGGGGGAAGAAGGGGGGAGGGGGGAGATGGGGAGGGGGAAGGGGGAGATGGGGAGGGGGAAGAAGGGGGAGGGGAGAAGAAGGGGGAGGGGAGAAGAAGGGGGAGGGGAGAAGAAGGGGGAGGGGAGAAGAAGGGGAAGAAGGGGAGGGGGGAAGAAGGGGGAGGGGGGAGAAGGGGAAGGGGGGAAGAAGGGGGAGGGGGGAAGAAGGGGGAGGGGGAAGAAGGGGGAGGGGGAAGAAGGGGGAGGGGGAAGAAGGGGCAGCAGGAGGAGGGGGGAAGAAGGGGCAGGGGGAAGGGGGAAGAAGGGGGAGGGGGGAAGAAGGGGGAGGGGGAAGAAGTGGGAGGGGGAAGAAGGGGGAGGGGAAGAAGGGGGAGGGGGGAAGGGGGAGGGGGGAAGAAGGGGGAGGGGGGAAGATGGGGGAGGGGGGAAGATGGGGGAGGGGGGAAGATGGGGGAGGGGGAAGAAGGGGGAGGAGGGAAGAGGGGGAGGGGGAAGGGGGAAGGGGGAAGAAGGGGGAGGGGAGGAGGGGGGAAGAAGGGGGAAGGGAGGAGGGGGGAAGAAGGGGGAGGGGGGAAGGGGGAAGAAGGGGGAGGGGGGAAGAAGGGGGAGGGGGAAGAAGGGGGAGGAGGGGGGAAGAAGGGGGAGGTGGGAAGGAGGGGGAGGGGTAAGGAGCAGGAGAGGGGGGAGGGGAGCGCCCCGTCAGCCCGAGCCCCCGAGCCTCGCCCCCGATCTCCCGAGCCCCGCCCCCCGATCTCCCGAGCCCCGATCTCCGCCCTCCCGAGGCCCGATCTCCCGAGGCCCGATCTCCCGAGCCCCGCCCCCGATCTCCCAAGCCCCGATCTCCCGAGGCCCGATCTCCCGAGCCCCGCCCCCCAATCTCCCGAGACCCGCCCTCCCGAGCCCCGATATCCCGAGGCCCGATCTCCTGAGCCCCGCCCCCCGCCCTCCCGTGCCCCGATCTCCCGAGGCCCGATCTCCCGAGCCCCGCCCCCGATCTCCTGAGCCCCGCCGATCTCCCGAGCCCCGCCCCCCAATCTCCCGAGGCCCGATCTCCTGAGCACCGCCCCCCCCGAGCCCCGATCTGCCGAATCCCGATCTCCCGAGCCCCGCCCCCGCCCGAGCCAGCTTCAAGAGCAGAGAGAGAGACGCCGCCGCGCAACCTACCGCGTGAGGCCCGGCTGGACTCAAGTCGCGCACGCTGACTCCTGCCCCACCCGCCTTTACTAAGATGGTGGTGGTGGCGACGCTCAGCTCAGGCCCGCCCCCTCCAGCCTTCACAAAGATGGCGGCGATCGCGAGCCGCTTGTTGAGCGCGACGGGAGGTGCCTAGCTCGGGCGTGGCTGGGCAACAAAGGCCCACGCTTACAGGCCTGGAAAAACGGTGAAAGGCAGGAAAATTCTAGATGTTAGAGAAAAGATTTACAAATTAATTAACATTTTTTTTTAAAACAATTTGGCCTAGAAATTCACTTTGGGGCGGCCAGCTCGCTCGCGCCCAAAAGTTAGCGCTGGGCGGGGAGCCATTAGCGATCGTCAGATATTCAGTGTTTGCGCCCCAATTCGGAACCAGGCGCTATACCAGGGTGTGCCCGCCTCCGCTTGGGGCGCTGACACTGAATTTCAGCGCTGGGAGCGGCAGGCTGCGGTACTGCAGGCCTCCTCCTTCTCTTAAGGGGGAGCTGCCTGCAATGGGGAGATCGCCGCTGGAGAGTGCCGGCAAATGAGCCCGGCACCACGGAGAAGTGCCAGGTTCGCGGAAAGCAGCTGGCAATGCCGCGGGGGGGGTGGTGGTGGAGGAGGCCGGGGAAGGAGGTGCGGGCAGGCGGCCGCCGAAAAAGCGGCTGGCCGCACCTTCCCCTTTAAAGCACCCCACTAAGGCTACAGCACGGCCCCGTTTTCTGGTCGCTGTTTGCGGCCGCTTCGGAGGAGGCGGCCGTTACTAAATATGGGGATCGGGCCGGTTTCGGGCGCGGAACCGGGGCACTGCGCACACCGATGACGTCATCGGTGCCGGCGCAGCGCTAACGGCTACCGCCGCCAATACCGCTGCGCTGAATATCAGCGCAAACTCATTTTTGGCGCAGAAGCCCTCTTTAGGCGGTAACTGGCCGCAAAGTTGGCAGCGCCTTAATGAATTTCTAGGCCTTCGTGTTTTAAAAGCAACTTTTTTTTTGCTGGAAATGTAGATTTGAAAAGAAACACGCAGAAAGTGGGAAAAAGAAATGAACTGTTTGGAATCAAGATGGCGGCCACTCACCTCGGTTCAGAATGATAAGGCCCGCCCACACACGCACCGATTGGTCAACTGTCAGGTCACTGAACTGTAGGATTGGTTAATCATCACATCACTCAACTGTAGGATGGCCCGCCCGCACACACAATGAACCCGCCCCCACTCGATGCAAATGAGCGGATAATGAGCGGAATTTTGAACGTTTTTTGGATACCGTCGGCACAATTTTTGTCCGAGCAAAAAGTAAATACACCTACAAGATGAGCTTTCTTTTGATATAACATATGTGTAGGTCCGCTCTATAACTTTTGATTGTATAGCCAGACAGAGAGACAGACAGAGAGACAGACAGAGAGTCATACCGTTTTATATATATAGATATATATATATATAAATAAATGAGGTTTTGCACAATAAAAAACAAGACCAAATTGTTTACAAGTTGCAGCATGTTGAGTACAGAATTGCTATGAATCTTGTAAACAGCATTCCACCTATTATGGTTAGTAAGGTGCAGAGATTATTTTTAGTCATAGATTCCACACAAAATGCAATGGGAAAATGATTTTGCACCTTCGCTTTTGCCTAACAATCAATGATTACAAAACACTAAGCGCTAATTCCATAGAATAATGATGTGCTCACATTTCCACAGGGGAACCTCAGCATCATTCCTCATTTTGCTCCTGTGTTTTAACTCTTACGTGACTGAGTGAAAGATAAATGATCTGGAACCACCCAGATTTTTATTGCAGGACAAACTCTGCCAAATATAAGATTTTGTACAGGTCTGAAAAATGGAATATGTTTTAGTTGCAGAAGTGTCAACTCTTTACATAAGCTAGAGAAGTAAGTACAGTAATGCTAGCAAAATAATCTCCAAAAAGAATGCTATAAAAGATGGTCTTAAAAACCATTCTATAAATGTATACTAATGTCACTGTAAATAGAAAGAAAGACTTGCAACTCCCATTCGACTAACATTCAATGTTTGGTAGTTTAGTATTTTTTTTAGATTGCTACAAGTTACCTTAAAATATTCTTCCATGCCTAAATAGTTTTTAAAAGGACTGTTATGAGCACAAGCCCTCCTTAGTATTATGTATAGCTCTTGGTGTGGCATTCTTCTTTCTGAAGTTATTTATACCACAGTTTAAAAATACTTCAGTGAAAGGAAAAGAAAACATATATTTATCAGCGGGGAAAAATTTGGTTGTTTAGCGCCTCCTGTTAGCGCCCTAAGAGGGCGCAAAGCAACTAGCGCCTGGATGTGGCGATATTTGCACCGCTCGCGAAATTGACCAGACATTTTGCGGCAGCGCATAAACACTACCACCACAATCTCTTGTGCCCGCAGATCATGACGTCAGTCGAGCGTGCAACGCCCCGGTAGCGCCCCGGACCGGATATTGAGTGATGCCCCCTGCCTTTCCGCCTGCCGCTAGCAACGACAGGTAGAGGGGGACGTTTTGCAATCAGGAAGGGACTGGGGGAGCGCTATTTAAAGGCGACTGCTTCCTGCCTTTTATTGTCGCCGACATTTTTGCACCACGCATTCTGAGAGAGAGAGAGAGAGACTTCTGGAGAGATTCAATGCTGTGTGAAGGAGTTTTGGGTACTGAGCAGCACTTTGCAGGTTCACTTTGATTTGACCTTCATTGCATCGATTTAGAAGAGACTGTGGGGGCTGCACCCTGAGCTCTTTCCCTGGGCCTCTCCATTGTTCTTTCCAGCAAAATTGATGTACAGGTCTCTCCAGGCCGAGATTCAAGGCTGCAATGAGCAGGGTGTGGCTGGAGAGCAAGATCGACCCTCCCCTTTAAGAACTGGCCAGTGCCAGTGTGTCTGTGTTCCATTGCTAACTGACATCACATGAGCTTCGCCAGCACTCTGCGGTAGTGCCTTAAGGGGCGATAGAGGCCAAGTTTGCAGTCGGAGGCAATAATTAGCACCAGGTGCTAATCTTTGCACCCGGCCGATAATTGCGCCCCAAACGGGGCAATACCGAATTTCTCCCCCAGGTTTCTTAGAAATATTTCAAAGTGCTTCACTTGCAATTAACTGAAATGCAGTGAATTTTATATATGCAGGAATGCAAAATGAACAAAAATCTTTTGCTATTTTACAACCTTTTGTGTCTTTTACATTTTAAGTGATCATTCCATATGTCACTAGAGAAATCGGTTTATTAATTTGCCGATAAGACCTTCTATTGTACAAAGGAAAACTATGGCCTAGAAGTTTGAACCTTTAGGTTTAAGTGGAAAAAACAATGGGCTATTAAACAAATCAATGGCACAATGGACCCAATTCTTAATTAACCCCATTCTTGGCTTTTTGTCCCAGTCAAATATAAAATATCATATCTCTGTCTTGCCAGATTTGTTGCTAAAGCAGATAATAGCACAATGTGTTCTTGCTATAAACTTGCTAAGATAGGGATTGTTGCACTGCAATGCCACATGTATTTTAAAGGACCTTTAATATTCTGTAGCTGTAACTCATGCAAACATTGTCATGAAATATTCATGGGAATTCACACATCAAGCTGAAAATCAACAACCTCTGAAGAGTACGTGTTTACCAGCTCTGAATAACACCTGTGAATGAAAATGAAGCATGGAATTTTGTTCCAAAACGTGCATCACCAACACAGCCCCTTTTTTAAAAGCCAAAATTGCTCAGCTAAAGTACAGTATTCCACAAGTTTTTGGCAGATCCTGATCTGTACTGTTTTAGTTGATCTCAGCCAATATGGTGGTGGGGTTGATACAGTTAGCCACAGCAACCTTGGGTTAGGAAGGGGAAAATTTCAGCCATGATTTCCACTCCTGATTGTTTAGCAATGATTTTCCAGCAAGAGTCAGACGAGTGGACATTGGGTGAGGGTAGAATCATCCACCCATGATTGAATGACCTATGATGCTCATCAAGAGTCACACATGAATAATAGTCATTTGGGTGAGGTACTGAAAGATAACTTGTACCACATGAAAGAATCAATGATTTCAGGAGGGATGGCGAGGCGATAATTAGCAAAAGAAATTTCTGCAGGTTGAGTCTGGGATTTCTGCCAATGTGTCAAAATGCAGTCAACACGATGAACCAGTTTTTGTTTTCACATCTTTTCATTTACCTGATTTGCTTAAAGATTCTTTTTATTGTTACCCCTGCCCCCCAAGACTAAAGGGTATAACAGCACAGAATGCAGCACGTCCACGGAGGTTATAGCTTTGGTCTAAGTGAACACTTTCATGAGAGGCGCAGTGGGAGAAATTGGGCTCTGTAGCATCCGTTTTTTAGGTGCTACACGGCCTTCTAATGCTCGAAAATGGGGAGATGCACAGGCAGAGTTTCAATGGGTAGTGTGCCTGATGCCATCTTGGTAAAGGGGTTTGTGCATACAACTAATGGCCGCTGGCAGCATGCAGAGCAGGCAGATTTTGACGACAGTCTTTAATGCTGATTTGATGCCAGTGCTGCCATTTTCAAATGCCACACTTCGGCCTACACCCTGTCTTAACCTCGCACAGCTGAACACGCATTAAACAAAATGAAGGACCACCCACCAGTGCTATTTAAAAAGATCATGAACTACTTACAGGTTAGTTGCTGGATTATTTATTCTGGCTGCTGCAATTGTACGCATTTTTGTAGCTTTCCTATATTTGACTAAAGTTTGAATAGTCTACAGGGAGTGATCTGGCTGGTACTGAAGTACTTTTTTGTTCATTTAAATGCTTGTGCTGAAACATAGGAACATAGGAACAGAAGTAGGCCACTGAGCCCCTCGAGCCTGTTCCACCATTCAATGAGATCATGGCTGATCTGTAACCTAACTCCATATACTCACCTTTGGTCCACCGGCAGTTTGGAGAGGCCCAGCAACGGAACTCTGCATCTCTCGGGAGCCCTCCGGTCTAGGCACAGATTTTTTCCAGATCGCAGCCCTCCGCCCACAGGAGGCCTGTGAACAGAATTTTTGGGCCATTATCTGGAAGGAGGAAAGCATATCAGGGGATCTCAGTGACGCTGTAATTGTGACCATCTTCAAGAAAGGTGACAAGTCCGATTGCAGTAATTACAGAGGAGTTTCCCTGCTGTCTGCCACAGGGAAAGTCATCGCAAGAATCCTCCTCAATCGCCTTCTCCCAGTGGCCGAAGAGCTCCTCCCAGAGTCGCAATGCGGATTCCGCCCACTAAGGGGCACAATGGACATGATGCTCTCTATACACAGAGAGTTAGCTTTATCTCATTCCCTCTTGCCAGATAAAAGCAGGTGGAGCGAGCATGAGGGTTTGCACGGATTGCAGCCTTCCTCATGGTACAGGGTGCCATTGATTGCATGCACATTGCCTTGCGTGTGCCTCATATGAACTTGGCCAATTTCATGAACCAAAAGGGATTCCACTCCCTCAATGTGCAGCTGGTGTGTGACCACAGGCAACTCATCATGCAGGTGAATGACCGTTATCATGACAGTAATCACGATTCCTTCATTCTGCGGCAGTCCTCTTTGCCACCTGTATTTGACCCACCACGGCAAGTCAAAGGCTGGCTACTGGGTGATAAGGTTTATCCACTCATGACATGGTTCATGTCTCCGGTCTGGTACCCATGCACAAGTCCACAGCAGGCATACAATGAGAGCTATACTGTCACAAGGAGCATTGTAGAGCACACCAACAGCATCTTCAAGCAACACTTCCGCTGCCTGGACTGCTCTGCAATGTCCTGCAATGCCCTGCTGAGTGGGGCTTAAGATTTGTGGTGGTGTGCTGCACAACCTTGCCATTCTGAGGGAACAGCCCTTGCCACCAGGCATCAGGTGAGAAGCCTATTCACCAACAGTCACACGATCCTTGCCGTTCCTCTATCACTGACCATAACATCATCCTCTTTCCGACAACACAGAAATAAAACCACCAGTAAATGTACATTCTAATCCAATTTTATAAATTCAATCATGACATAATACATAGAAAAATAAACAAATCACCCTTGTGCATTCCTTCAGTGCCTGTCTTCCATGTGCCTTTGCTTCTCCTAATGGTTCTACGAGGTTCTTCCCCAGTGACTGCAGCATGGGTGGTGGAAGGCTACTGACCTCCACTTGAGGAGGCTGCAGATGGTCTTGAAGGGCGACCTCGAGCAGCTCTGGGCCTAGAGGGCCTGGCTTCAGACTGCACCATCTTGGCCTGGGCTGCAGTAGTCCGGGCTGGCTGGCTGACAGGTGACAGCAAGGGCACTGGTGGAGTAGCAGGGATGGGAGCAGGATTGCTTCAGCCTGAGAGAGGACAGCAGGTTCATGCTCCATGGAGTCACTGCCACTCTCCCGGGGCTGTGCCTCAGCAATCCTACTGATCTGTTGGAGGACCGATTGATGGACTGCTGTGATGCCCTGGAAGCCCCATTGAACAGTGGTATCCAGAGCCATGATGGCAGCAGTCTGAGCTTCCAATGCAGCAGTCAGACCTTTGATGAAAGCTGTTTGTGCTGCAATGGAAGCTGTGACATCGGCCATCAGATGCTGCATCATGGTGGGTTCCACAGGTGTGTTCCTGAAGGCGACCACCCGTTCCATGATGGAAAGGATGGGCTCCAAATTCTGCACAAAAGTCTGGTGTCAAGTTGATGCTGGACTCCTCCATGCTCCTTGACATTGAGCGTCGGCTTTCTGGCAGGTTTTCCGGTGCACCAAACAATTGCTTATGTACACCCATCAGCATTCTTCTGTAGTGGCCCATCAAAGTCCTCACCTGACTCCTCTGCAGCAGAACTAGTGTGTAACATCATCCTCCTCCTCCCTTTCCCCACGCCATGGCTCCTGCACAATTCTAGCCAGTGTCTTACCACATGCAGGCCCTCTTCTATCCTAGCCCCTAAAATACGTGCAGTTTCAGTCTCTGAGCTAGTGGTTGTGAGTGTAAGATCAAGTGACATTGTCTCTTCATCTTCACTGTCTTCTTCCTCTTCCTCCACTGACTGGGAAGGTACATGCTCACACCTGCAGCTTGTGAGTTAGAAGAGATTGCGGGATGAAGGAGAAGTGGGATGAGAGAAGGAGGATTAGTTATTCAGATCACCTCATCATCGATCCCTCCAACCCTGCCAGTGACCATGGCCTTAGTGATGCTCCTTCCCATGATGGCCAGCACTGTCTCCTCCATGTGGGTTAAAACATGCAGGCACACTTGTCCTCCTTGTTATTTCCTGTTACCTTCTGTTGTGCACCACCTTCTCCTGCAACCTTGGTGCACGCTCTCTCGCATGTTCAACTATTACTCAAAGTATCACAGCCCAGATTGACTTCTGTAAAAACTCCCACCATTTCTTGCAGCCACAATGCACCTCCCCTTTAACCTCCATTCAGTCCGCAAACGTGACTCCGAGCTTCCAGTCGCCTGTCACTTTAATTCTCTTACACTCTTGCACTGTTCCAACAAAGCTCAACGTAAGCTTGAGGAACAGCACCTCATCTTTCTATTAGGCACTTTATAGCCTTGTAGGCTCAACATCGAGTTCAACAATTTCAGACCATAAACTCTGCCCCTATTTTTTCAGATGGCAGCTGTTGATGATTCTGCTATACCCATTTACAGCTCTTCTAGGCCTATCTTTTGTTTGTTTACTTGTCCCATTACCATCTCCTTTTGCTTTGTACAATCATACCTTTTACCATTTAATCTCGCCTGCCTTCCACCCTATCACAGACCTTCCCTTTTGTTCTTTGCTCCCGTCCCTTTCCCTGCTCCTGCACTTGCTTAAAATCTGTTAAATCTCTAACTTTTTCCAGTTCTGATGAAGGTATGTTGGCCCAGAAATTCGGGTCAAAGGCTTCCCGCGGGTGCAAGCCTCCGACCTGCACTTACCTTGCGTATCCCAGGGGCGCAGTTAGTTCGAAGCGTCCCCTGGGATCACATGGGCCATGGAGAGCCAATGGTAGCAGGGAATGCTTCATTCATAAATTTGACAGGAAGAGCTGTCAAACCTATAAATACTATAAGCCCCAAAACATAACTAAAACTTCAAATAATTTTTTAAAATCACATTTTTTAAATAACTATAAATTACATGAAATAACTATTAAAACAATCATTTAAAATTTTGAAAAAATTAATTACATTTTCTAATGCATGGGCTAAAAATAAACTTACCCTTCTTTAAAGTATTTAAAAATAATAAACCTGTGGAAAAAATGTTTTAATTTTAATTAATTCACCACTTTCTTTGTTAAAATCAGGCCTTGCGCCTGCTTTTTAAAAGTGTAACTGCTGGAGACTTACCCTCCAGGAGAAACCTGCAAAAAAAACGTAAGTTCGATGCGCAGGCGCTGCCTCTCCAGCGCAGGCGTTCCACCTGTCAACCCCTTCTTTCAAGGGAACGGAAGTTCCGGTTTCCTGTGCATGCACGAAACCGACACTTTCGTTGGGCCTACACGTGAGTACCCAGCGTGTACTCACGCGTTGGGACCCGAATTTCTGGGCCAATATTAACTCTGTTTCTCTCTCCACAGATGTTGCCTGACCTGCTGAGTATTTCCAGCATTTTTATTTCAGATTTCCAGAATCCGCTGTATTTTGCTTTTCCCATTTAAGAGGTGCAGCGTTAGCCACTTTCGATATTGGGTCCCCTTGCTGATGCGTGCAGCCAACGAACAGCAGCAATCATTTAAAAGAGCAGGCAGGACCAATTTACCGTGCTGCGTGCAATGTAATAAATGGGTGCGAGTTAATTGTGCACTGCGATCCCCACGCTCATTTTTGGTGGTTGGCCAATTTCTCCCCTGCAACGTTTTTCAAGTTGCTCAATGCTAATGTGATACATTCATTTACTTATTTCAAACACATGTTTTAGGTCATTTGCTTCCCAGCACAGATTCCTTTAAAAAAATTAAAAGTGCAATTTTCTTTTGCAGTACTAAAACTTTTAGAGGTACAAGCCAGACTCTCGTTCCCCTTATTTCATCAGGAAATTCTGTAATTGCAAATGCTTAGAAAGTTAGGGACTTTTAGGTAGCAGGTGGCAATTTGCTTTGGATTAATTGAACATAAAGCATTGCAAATGATTGTCTGCAGTTAATTCCTGGTTGATCAGTGGAAGGAAGGAAAAACAGCAGCATTGCCGCCCCTCCCCTCCCTAGTATTGTATGATCGAGCCCGGTGTGATGTCATAATGGATGCGCATCGCTGTGTTTGTTATGTCTGGAATCCATGCCAACAAGCGGCAGGGCCTGTCTGCCAGGACTGTGTAGCTATTTTTAGCCATGTACTCAGCTGCAACAAATCCAACTGGTAAGTGATATTCACATTAACAGACAAAGAGGATGTGGCTTTCAGAAAGATGGTTTCCACAGCAAACACCAACCCCGCTGTCCCCCTCCCCACCCCTCTCCCTGACCCAAACCTTTTTATTCTCAGGGAATTTTTTTGGCAAACTGTTAGTAGAATTGAGTGAAAGGACATTCAGATATTATTAATAATCCATCCTGCTTGTCTCCATTTGGTATACGTAGCTGAAGAACTGTTTTTTTCTGGATTCTCTGATGGCAATCTCACCCGAAACGTCGACTCTTAATTTCTCTCCACGGATGTTGCCTAGCCTGCTGAGTTTTTCCAACACTTTCTGTTGTTATTTCTTAACTTTTTAATGTTCCATTCAAAATAGTGGGGGAAAAATTCAGTTGGTTGCGCCTCCCGTTAGCGCCTTAAGAGGGCGCTAACAGGACGCAAACCAACTAGCGCCCGTGCACGGCACTGCCCACGCCTCCCGCAAAATTCAGCAGGAGGTTAGTGGTGGCGCTAACCGGTAGCGCCCTGCAGTGCTGCGCCGCTGGCGATGACGTCATTGGTGTGCGCAGCGCCCCACTCACGCCCTGGCCACAATCTTCAGGAGCGCCCCCTGAATTACCGCCGGATGCTATGTCCAACGGGGTCAGGGGGGCGTACCTGCGGCCGGGGAGGCGCAATTTAAAGGCAATGTCCGGGGCGATCATTTTTGTTGCTGGTTGCCTGCCAGCACCTGCCTGCGCTCCCGTCCCTGACCTCCTGAAACGCCCCCCCCCCGCGGAGTGCTGGCTGCGCTCCAACAGCCCGGCACTTCTCTTGAGTGCCGGGCTCTTTTGCCTGCACTCCCGATCCCCAGGGGCCCAGCTGGGCCCCTGGTTGCACTGCACAAAGCCCCTCCCCTTTAAGAAGGGGAGGAAGGCCTGCAATACCGCGGCGTGACGTGCTGCAGCACGGCGCTGCGGCACTTAACGCCGCAATATTGACTCACAGCGCCCCAAGAGGGATGCGGGGTGCTTCCAGTAGTTTTAGCGCCCCGGCGAAGTTAGCGCCCTTGCAATTGGGGCGCTACTCAATTTTTAGTTTAAAAGCAACATTAAGTAAAACAGCTGATGGATAATCTGTATAGATTTAAAAGTGAAAACAGAATTCTATTCTTCCTAAAAGTGTATAATTCAAATATATAACAATAATGGCCCAGAAATTCGGGTCTCCACGGGTGAGTACGCATGAAGGCCGATAAATCCCCAGGGCCTGATAATCTACATCCTAGGGTACTTAAGGAAGTGGCCCTAGAAATAGTAAATGCATTGCTGATCATCTTCCAACATTCGATGGAATCTGGAACAGTACCCATGGATTGGAGGGTAGCTAATGTTACCCCACTATTCAAAAAAGGTGGTAGAGAGAAAACAGGGAATTACAGACTGATAAGCCTGACATCGTTAGTGGGGAAAATGCTAGAGTCCATTATAAAAGATGTAATAGCAGAGCACTTGAAAAACAGTGACAGGATCGGACAAAGTCAACATGAATTTACAAAAGGTAAATCGTGCTTGACTAATCTACTGGAATTTTTCGAGGATGTAACTAGTAAAATAGATAAGAGAGAACCAGTGGATGTGGTGTATTTGGCCTTTCAGAAGGCTTTTGATAAGGTCTCACATAAGAGATTAGTGTGTAAAGTTAAGGCACATGGGATTGGGGGCAAGGTATTGACTTGGATAGAGAACTGGTTGGCAGATAGAAAGCAAAGAGTTGGAATAAACGGGTCTTTTTCCGAGTGGCTGACTAGTGGGGTACTGCAGGGATCGGTCCTTGGACCCCAGCTATTCACAATATATATTAATGATCTAGACAAGGGAAATAGATGTAATATCTCCAAATTTGCAGATGACACAAAGCTGGGTGGGCGTGTGTGTGTGCTGTGAGGAGGATGCCGAGAAACTACAGGATGGTTTGGACAGGTTGGGTGATTGGGCAGAAGCATGGCAGATGCAATATAACATGGATAAATGTGAGGTTATCCGCTTTGGTGGCAAAAACAAGAAGGCAGATTATTATCTGAATGGCAATAGATTGGGAGAAGGGGAACTGCAATGAGACCTGGGTGTCCTTGTGCACCAGTCGCTGAAGGTAAGCAAATAGGTGCAGCAGGCAGTTAAGAAGGCAAATGGTGTGTTGGCCTTCGTAGCGAGAGGTTTTGAGTACAGGAACAAGGATGTCTTGCTGCAGTTGTACAGGGCCTTGGTGAGACCACATCTTGAGTATTGTGTGCAGTTTTGGTCGCCTTATCTGAGAAAGGATATCTTGCCATGGAAGGAGTTCAGCAAAGATTCACCAGGCTGATACCTGGGATGGCAAGAATGACGTATGAGGAGAGTTTGGGACGATTGGGCTTGTACTCGCTGGAGTTTAGAAGAATGAGAGGGGTTTTCATTGAAACTTATAAAATTCTGGCAGGACTGGACAGACTAGATGCAGGGAGGATGTTCCCGATGGTCGGGGAATCCAGAACCAGGGGTCACAGTTTAAGGATAAGGGGTAGGCCTTTTAGGACAGAAATGAGGAGGAATTTTTTCACCCAGAGAGTGGTGAACCTGTGGAATTCTCTACCACAGAAGGCAGTAGAGGCCAATTCATTAAATATAGTCAAGAAGGAGTTGGATATATTTCTTAAGGCTAAAGGGATCAAGGGGTATGGGGAGAAAGCAGGAACCGGGTACTGAACTTGGATGATCAGCCATGATCGCATTGAATGGCAGAGCAGGCTCGAGGGGCCGAATGGCCTACTCCTGCTCCTATCTTCTATGTTTCTATGTAAATCCTAATATGATTAGGCAGAGTCAAAATGGTTTTATGAAAGGGAAATCATGTTTAACAAATCTATTTTAGAGTTTTTTGAGGATGTAACTAGCATGGTAGATAAAGGGAAACCAGTAGATGTAGTATATTTGGATTTTCAAAAGGCATTTGATAAGGTGCCACACAAAACATTGTTGCACAAGATAAGGGCTCATGGGTATGGGGGTAATATATTAGCATGGATAGAGGATTGGTTAAAGGGCAGAAAACAGAGAGTAGGAACAAATGGGTAATTTTCAGGTTGGCAAGCTGTTACTAGTGGGGTGCCACAAGGATCAGTTCTGGGCCCTCAGCTATTTACAATCTATGTTAATGACTTAGATGAAAGGACCGAGTGTAATGTATCCAAGTTTGTTGACAATACAAAGCTAGGTGGAAAAGTAAGCAGTGAGGAGGACCCAAAGAGCCTGTAAAGGGACATAGACAGGTTAAGTGATTGGGAAAGAAGGTGGCGGATGGAGTATAATGTGGGTGTTAAGTCTGTGTGTTATAATGAGAATTACTACACAGACCACAAGAGTAAATGTTAACAGGTCTTTACTAGTCGAAGGTCAGGGCGGAACTGCCCAATAAATCATTACACAGCACTTATATACCGGTGTGGTCACCACCGGTATTACAGTATACAGCAGCCAAGATAAAGTAGTGCACTTTGCTGGGAGTGTACTATAGGCCCCCAAACAGTCAGGGGGAGATAGAGGAACAGATATGTAGGCAAATCTCAGAAAAGTGCGAAAATAATAGGGTAATAATAGTGGGGGATTTCAACTTCCCCAATATAAATTGGGATAGTCAGAGTGTGAAAGGCTTAGAGGGTGCAGAATTCTTAAAGTGCATCCAGGAGAGCTTTTTGAGCCAACATGTAGAAAGTCCTACAAGAGAGGGGGCGATACTGGACCTAATTCTGGGGAATGTAGCCGGGCAAGTGGTGGAAGTGTCAGTAGGAGAGCATTTTGGCGATAGTGACCATAATTCGGTGAGATTTAAGGTGGTCATGGAAAAAGACAAAGACGGCCCGGAAATAAGGGTTCTAAATTGGGGGAAGGCCGATTTTAATATGATAAGGCAGGATCTGGCCAAAGTGGACTGGGAGCAGCTACTTATAGGAAAATCCACATCAAGACAGTGGGAGACTTTCAGAAGGGAAATAGAGAGAGTACAACGCCAACATGTTCCTGTAAAGGTCAAGGGTGGGACCAACAAGCAAAGGGAACCTTGGATGACAAGGGATATACAAAAATGCATTAGAAATAAAAGGGGGGCTTTTGGCAGTTACAAAAGACTAAAGACAGAAGAAGCCCTAGAGGAGTATAAAAAGTGCAGGGGCATACTTAAAAAAGAAATTAGGAGGGCGAGGAGGGGCCATGAAATAACACTGGCGAGCAAAATAAAGGAAAATCCTAAGATGTTTTATAAGTATATTAAGGGCAAGAGGATAACCAGGGAAAGGGTAGGGCCCATTAGGGACCAAAGTGGCAATCTGTGTGTAGAGCCAGATGATGTAGGCGGGGTTTTAAATGAATTTTTTGCATCCGTGTTCACTATGGAGAGAGACGATGCAGACATAGAAATCGGGCAAGGGGACTGTGACATACTTGAACATATTAGCATCGAGAGGGAGGAGGTGCTAACGGTTTTAGCAGGCCAAAAAGTGGATAAATCCCCAGGCCCGGACGAGATGTATCCCAGGCTGCTGTGGGAGGCAAAGGAGGAGATTGCAGGGGCTCTGACACAAATTTTCAGAACCTCTCTGGCCACAGGGGATGTACCAGAGGACTGGAGAACAGCTAATGTAGTACCATTATACAAGAAGGGTAGCAGGGATAAACCAGGGAATTACAGGCCAGTGAGCCTAACATCTGTGGTAGGGAAATTATTGGAAAAAATTCTGAGGGACAAAATTAGTCTCCACTTGGAGAGGCAAGGATTAATCGGGGATAGTCAGCATGGCTTTGTCAAGGGTAAATCATGTCTGACAAATCTGATTGAATTTTTCGAGGGGGTGACTAGGGGGGTGGATGAGGGAAATGCTGTGGATGTGGTTTACATGGACTTCAGTAAAGCTTTTGACAAAGTCCCGCATAGGAGACTGGTCAAGAAGGTAAGAGCCCTTGGCGCGTTGGATCCTAAACTGGCTGAGTGGCAGGAGGCAGAGGGTGATGGTCGAAGGATGCTTTTGTGACTGGAAGCCTGTGTCCAGTGGGGTACCTCAGGGATCGGTGCTGGGTCCCTTGTTGTTTGTGATCTACATAAATGATTTGGATGAGAATGTAAAAGGTATGATCAGTAAGTTCGCAGATGACACGAAAATTGGTGGGGTGGTAAATTGCGAGGAGGAAAGCCTCAGGCTACAGGACGATATAAACGGGTTGGTCAGATGGGCGGAAAAGTGGCAAATGGAATTTAACCCTGAAAAGTGCGAGGTGATGCATTTTGGACGGACAAATAAGGCAAGGGAATACACAATGAGTGGTAGGACCCTAGGAAGTACAGCGGGTCAGAGGGACCTTGGTGTACATGTACATAGATCTCTGAAGGCAGCAGAACAGGTAGATAAGGTGGTTAAAAAGGCATATGGGATACTTGCCTTCATTAGCCGAGGCATAGAATATAAGCCAGTTGTCGTGATACATGTTGGTACCAACGACGTAGCTAAAAAAAGGGAAGAGGTCCTACAAGTAGAATTTCGGGAGTTAGGAGCCAAGCTAAAAAGTAGGACCTCGAAGGTAGTAATCTCTGGATTACTACCAGTGCCACGTGCTAGTAAGAGTACAGAGAACAGGATAGTTAGGCTAAATACGTGGCTTGAGCAGTGGTGTAAGAGGGAGGGTTTTAAATTTTTGAGGCATTGGAACCAGTTTTGTGGTAGGTGTGACCTATACAAAAGGGACGGTCTACACCTGTGCAGAGATGGAACTGATGTTCTCGGGGTAATTTTTGATAAAGCAGTTCGGGAGCATTTAAACTAGTATGGCAGGGGGCTAGAAACCTATGTAGTGAAATAGAGGAAAGTGAAAGGCAGACAGAAATAAATGATAAAAGGGTGAGGAACAAAAAACAAAGGGCCAAACTAATTCATAAAAAATGTGAGCATAAAAAAAGCCTGAGGGTTTTATACCTTAATGCGAGAAGCATCAGGAACAAGGTAGATGAATTAGCTGTGGAAATAGAGGTTAATAATTATGACCTAATTGGGATTACGGAAACATGGTTGCAGGGTGAGCAGGGCTGGGAGCTTAACATACAGGGGTATTCAGTATTTAGGAAGGATCGACAAAAAAGAAAGGGAGGAGGGGTAGCATTGCTAGTAAAAGAGGGGATAAATGCAATTGAAAGGAAGGATATTAACTCAGTTAATACAGAATCTATATGGGTGGAGCTAAGAAATAGCGAGGGGCGAAAAACATTAATAGGAGTGGTATATAGGCCTCCAAATAGTAAAATAGAGGTTAGGGAGGGCATCACGAGGGAAATTAGAGAAGCGTGCAATAAGAGCACAGCTGTCATCATAGGTAACTTTAACTTACATATAGATTGGACTAGCCTAATCAGTAAAAATAATGAGGAGGAGGAATTCCTTGAGTGTTTGAGGGATGGTTATCTGGATCAATATGTCGAGGAACCAACTCGGGAACAGGCTATATTGGACTGGGTACTGTGCAATGAGAAGGGACTAATCAGTAATCTTGTTGTACGGGGACCCTTGGGTCAGAGCGATCATAACATGATCGATTTCTCACTCGAAATGGAGAGCGAAGAAATTGACTCAGAGACTAAGGTCCTGAATTTAAACAAGGGGAATTATGATGCCATGAGACGGGAACTGAGTAGGTCTGATTGGACAACGTTCCTGGGAGGACTGGAGGTAGATAAACAATGGCAAACATTTAAAGATAGAATGACAAAATTGCAAAAATTGTTTATACCAATCTGGCATAAAAGGAAATCTAAAAAGGTGACTCAACCGTGGATAACAGGGGAAATTAGAGACAGCATAAAATCCAAAGATAGGGCGTATAAAATAGCCAAAAAAAGCGCCAGAGCGGAAGATTGGGAACAGTTTAAGATAGAGCAAAGGAGGGCAAAGGGCATAATCAAGAGGGGCAAAATAGCTTACGAAAACAAGCTGGCGGAAAATATAAAAACTAACTCCAAAAGCTTTTATAAGTATATCAAAAGGAAAAGACTGGTGAAAACCAAAGTTGGTCCATTGCAGTCAGATACGGGGGAATATATAATGGGAAATAAGGAAATGGCAGATCAACTAAATGCATACTTTGGGTCAGTCTTTACGAAGGAAGACACAAAAAACCTCCCTGGGATATCGGGAAAAATAGGGACATTGGCAAAGGAGGAACTGCCGCAAATCAATATCTCTAAGGATATGGTGTTAAGGAAGCTAAAGGGATTGAAGGTGGACAAATCCCCAGGGCCTGATAACATGCATCCTAGGGTACTGAAGGAGGTGGCCCTAGAGATAGCGGATGCACTAAGGATGATTTTTCAGAATTCATTAGACTCGGGAACAGTGCCGATGGATTGGAGGGTAGCTAACGTTACCCCACTATTCAAAAAGGGGGGTAGGGAAAAAGCAGGTAATTACAGACCTGTAAGCCTTACATCAGTTGTGGGCAAAATGCTGGAGTCCATCATTAAGGATGAAATAGCGGAGCACTTAGCAAAGGGGGACAGGATAGGACAGAGTCAACATGGATTTACAAAGGGTAAATCGTGCTTGACTAATCTATTGGAATTTTTTGAGGGAGTAACTGGTAGAATAGATGGGGGAGAGCCAGTAGATGTGGTGTACCTGGACTTCCAAAAGGCCTTCGATAAGGTCCCACATAAAAGATTAGCATGGAAAATTGAGGCTCATGGGATAAAGGGGAAAGTTTTGGCGTGGATAGGGAACTGGCTGTCAGATAGAAAACAGAGAGTTGGAATAAACGGCTCATTTTCTGAATGGCAGGCAGTAACAAGTGGGGTACCACAGGGATCTGTCCTGGGCCCCCAGCTGTTCACAATTTACATTAATGACCTGGATCAGGGAGTCGGATGCAGCATTTCCAAATTTGCAGACGACACTAAACTAGGAGGGGGGGTGGGCTCAGAGGAAGAGACCAGGAAGCTCCAGAGCGATTTGGACAGACTGGGCGATTGGGCGGATAAATGGCAGATGCACTATAATGTGGACAAGTGCGAAGTTATCCACCTTGGGTGCAGGAACGGGAGGGCAAATTATTATTTAAATGGCAATAGATTGGGAGAGGGGGAAGTACAGAGAGACCTGGGTGTTCTTGTACACCAGTCACTGAAGGCGAGCATGCAGGTGCAACAGGCGGTCAAGAAGGCAAACGGTATGCTGGCCTTCATAGCAAAAGGGTTAGAATATAGGAACAGGGATACCTTGCTGCAGCTGTACAGGGCACTGGTGAGACCACACCTCGAGTACTGTGTACAGTTTTGGTCGCCTCATCTGAGGAAGGATGTTCTTGCCATGGAGGGGGTGCAGCGGCGATTCACCAGGCTGATACCAGGAATGGCGGGAATGACCTATGAGGAGAGACTATGTAGTTTAGGGATGTACACACTGGAGTTTAGAAGATTGAGAGGGGACCTCATAGAAGTGTATAAAATTCTGACAGGTCTAGACAGACTGGATGCAGAAGGAATGTTTCCCTTGGCGGGTGAGAACAGAACTAGAGGACATAATTTAAGGATAAGGGCTAAACCATTTAGGACAGAGATGAGGGGGAATTTCTTCACTCAGAGAGTGGTGAACCTGTGGAACTCATTGCCACAGAGGGCAGTGTACGCCAGCTCATTAAATATATTTAAGAGGGAATTAGATATATTTCTACGGGCAAAAGGGGTTAAGGGTTACGGAGAGAAGGCGGGGACGGGATACTGAATTAAAGGATCAGCCATGATCTCATCGAATGGCGGAGCAGGCACGAAGGGCCGAATGGCCTACTCCTGCTCCTATCTTCTATGTATCTATGTATCTATGTAAGAGCAGGGAGGTTATGATGGAGCTGTACAAAATGCTGGTGAGGCCACAGCTGGAGTACTGTGTGCAGTTCTGGTCGCCTCACTATAGGAAGGATGTGATTGCTTTGGAGAGGGTGCAGAGAAGATTCACCAGGATGTTACCTGGGATGGAGCGCCTCAGCTATGAAGAAAGACTAAGCAGGCTGGGGTTGTTTTCCTTGGAGCAAAGAAGGCTGAGGGGGGACCTGGTTGAGGTGTACAAAATGATGAGGGGCATAGATAGGGTAGATAAAGAGGAACTTTTCCCCTTAGTAGGGGGGTTAATAACAAGGGGGCATAGATTCAGGGTAAGGGGCAGGAGATTTAGAGGGGATTTGAGGAGGAACTTTTTCACCCAGAGGGTGGTTGGAATCTGGAACTCACTGCCTGAAAGGGTGGTAGAGGCAGGAACCCTCACAACATTCAAGAAGCATTTGGATGAGCACTTGAAATGCCATTGCATACAAGGCTATGGACCAAATGCTGGAAAATGGGATTAGACAGGACAGGGGTGGATGGGCGGCGTGGACACGATGGGCCGAAGGGCCTCTTTCTGTGCTGTAAAACTCTATGACTCTATGAACCCTTAAAGTAGTTCTCTTAAAGGTGGAACGGTTACATACACTACAATCCTCCCTTTTTAGATTAACAGTATATATATTCCCCATTAAACATAACATCATAACATATATACACAACTTCATGTAAAAACAGTTCACAGATTCAGTCTCTCTGGAGGCTTCCTGACTCGGTCTGGATAACGCCTCGGTGGTGTAGTAGTTTTCGGTGGTGTAGTAGGTTCCTTTGGCAAGGTCGATTCGGCTTGAATGCCAGTGTCAGGTTCATCTGATTCCATTATCACCGGATCGGAGGTAGATACTCTGGGTATCTCTGCTTCATCATTAGGCATATAGAGTTGTGGAGTAGGTTGTCCCTTTTCAGATGACTCTATGATCTGGTCAACATGGCGCCTTATTATGCTTTCACCAATGTCCACGGTATACATCAGCGGTCCTAGTCGTGTGCAAATAGTTCCAGGCTGCCATTTCTCGGTACGGTAGTCCCGGGCCAAAACTTGTTGACCTATCTGGAAGGTTCTAGTTGGCCTTTCATTCATGCCTTGAAATTGCCGGTTCTCTACGTCCCTTCTGATGTTTGGCTTGATCAAATCCAGCCGGCATCTTAGTCTTCTATTGAAAAACATCATGGCGGGAGTTTGGTTTGTGACCACATGTGTTGCATTCCTGTATGCCAACAAGAAGTTATCCACCTTATGTTGTAGATTTATGTCATTACCCATGGCCTTTATGGTCTTCTTGAAGGTCTGGACAAACCTTTCAGCTAATCCATTGGTGGCGGAATGGTATGGGGCGGACGTGTAGTGCTTAACCCCATTGTTTTTTAAGAACTTCCTGAATTCTTCGGACACGAATTGCGGTCCATTATCAGAACAGATCTGTTCCGGCAGCCCATTCCTGGCAAATATGGTCCTTAATACTGTGATGGTTTTTTCCGTGGTGGTGGAGGACATCTTTATTACCTCCGGCCACTTGGAGTGTGCATCCACCGCGATTAAGAACATCGAGTCCATAAATGGACCAGCAAAGTCGATATGTACCCTTTGCCACGGAGATGAGGGCCACTCCCATGGATGTAGAGGGGCTTGTGGTGGGGCGTTTTGGACCTTCTGGCATCCTAGACAGCTCTTGGTCATTTCTTCGATGTCTCCATCGATACCTGGCCACCACACAAACGCTCTTGCTAGGTTCTTCATTTTCACTCCACCCAGATGCCCCTCGTGAAGCTCCTTTAGCACTTTACTCTGGAGTTTGGGTGGAATCACCACTCTGGATCCACACAT
Source organism: Somniosus microcephalus (assembly GCF_052327205.1). Classification (NCBI taxonomy): domain Eukaryota; kingdom Metazoa; phylum Chordata; class Chondrichthyes; order Squaliformes; family Somniosidae; genus Somniosus; species Somniosus microcephalus. The sequence continues at coordinate 180,043,959 of NC_140988.1, forward strand.
CAAGGTTCCTCGGCACACTGACAGCTGTTCTCTTCTTTGCGAGAATGCTGGCAACAGTGGTTCGCCATGTGCTGGCCATCCCTTCACCGTTAAATCGTAGACTCGTGAGAGAGTCGGGTCATTTCTCGTTTCTTTTTCAATGGTAGAATTTGTTACTGGTAGACATTCCACTATGGTTGAGTGGAACATCTCCACTGGGTCCACTGTAGGTGCCTCTTCTACCGTTGGCAACGGTAGGCACGATAAACCGTCAGCATTCCCATGCTGTTTTGATCCTTTGTATTCTATGTCATATTGGTGTGCCCCTAGGAAAAGGGACCACCTCTGTAGCCTTTGCGCTGTCATAATGGAAACGCCCTTTTTAGGGTTGAATATGGATACCAACGGCTGGTGGTCTGTCAGCAGTGTAAACTTCTGGCCCTGCAGGTAATGATTAAACTTCTTTACTCCCCACACCAGGCTGAGAGCCTCCCTATCTATCTGAGCATAGTTGCGCTCAGCGGAGGTCAATGATCTGGATGCAAATGCGACTGGCCTTTCCGAGCCATTTGGCCACTTGTGTGAGAGTACTGCTCCAATACCATAAGGAGAAGCATCACAAGCTAAACGAATAGGTAGTGTTGGGTTGAAGTGAGCCAACACTTCCTCTGAGGTGATCAATGCCTTGCTTTTGCGAAAGGCCTTCTTACAGTCCTCGCTCCACTTCCATGGTACTTCTTTCTCCAAAAGAGCATTCAGCGGGTGCAGCACCGTGGATAGATTTGGCAGAAACTTATGGTAATAGTTAATCAACCCTAGGAACGACCTCAACTGGGATACATTTTCCGGAGCGGGAGCCTTCACAACAGCTTCGATCTTGTCAGGTGACTTGTGCAGCCCCTCCTGGTCAATGACATGACCACAGTACGAGATCCGTTTCTGAAAGAACTCACATTTCTGGCGATTAACTCGAAGGCCATATTCCTTCAACCTGGTGAGCACCAGTTTCAAATTTGCAAGGTGTTCCTCATCGTCATCTCCTGTAATCAGGATATCGTCCAAGTAACATTGAGTGCTTGGAATTCCCTGTAATACCTGCTCCATGGCCCTCTGCCAAATTGCTGGAGCCGAAGCCACTCCAAAAACCAGTCTATTATATCGACACAAGCCTCTGTGCGTGTTGATTGTGAGATACTGGCGCGACTCTTCCTCAACTTCCATCTGTAAGTACGCTTGCGCCAGGTCTATCTTAGTGAAGCGTTTCCCGCCAGACAATGAAGCAAAGATATCCTCAATCCGCGGAAGCGGATATTGCACCGTGTGAAGCACCGGATTAACTGTGATCTTGAAGTCTCCACAGATGCGGACCTTCCCCGGTTCCCCTGGCTTGTTACTCGATGAACGCTTCATGACGGGAAGAATGGGCGTGGCCCACTCACTCCAGTCCACCTTAGACAGTACTCCTGAACGTTCTAGCCCTTCCAGCTCAGCTTCCACAGCAGGTCGTATCGCATAAGGTACCGGTCTGGCTTTGAAAAATTTTGGGTTTGCATGTTCTGCAATCTTGATTTTTGCCTTAATTCCTCTCAGTGTTCCCAGTCCCTGTTAGAACACCTCTTTAGCCTCATCCAATATTCTGGACAATCGTTCAGGTTTGACATCTTTTTTCCCGGAATCTACCGTTATTGCGTTTAGGGAGTGCCAGTCCATATTTATTTTCCTGATCCACTCCCGTCCCAGAAGTGGTGGACCTCCCTCAGGTAGTACATATAAGTCCATTCCTTGGTGTTCTTTGCCCTTGTGTACCACCTTGACTTTCATCTTTCCGATGGGGTATACTCTTTGCCCCGTGTATGTCTGCAATACTATCTTCGTATCCCGTAGGGGAATTGTGGTAAACCACTTTTACCGTTTACTATCGTTACACTATAGTTATCACTGTTAGATCGTTTCCCTAAGTGGTTTACCACAGGAATATGTTTGAATAACCTTTTGTAATCTTGCTTATTCATGACCGTCAACGCCGATCCGGTGTCCAATTCCATCTTCATCTGGACTCCTGCTATCTGCAGTGTGACCCAGATAGTTTGTCGGTCAGCTTCCTTACTCACATTGTGAATTCTCAGACTACCCAGTTCCTTGCTGTTGGAGTCTGAATCCGAATTCTGTTCATCCGAACTCTTCTCAGCCACCTTATGTACCTTTCTGCACTTTTCCTGCGGTGACTTTTTGTTGCTGGTCTTCTTTCCTGACCGGCATACTTTAGCTATGTGACCAAGCTTGCCACATTTTCTACATTCCTGGTTTTTAAACCAGCATTGGTTCTGATCGTGTGTTGTCTTCCCACAATGATAACATTTCGTTGTACCCGAAGCCATTTGATCTACGCTGAGTACCGCTGCCTTCAGCTGCATTTCCGCAGTGCCTCTCGCTGCGGCTTCGTGCGATGCTGCAATAGAGACAGCCTTATCAAGTGTAAGATCATTCTCTTCAAGCAGCCGCTTTTGTGTTCCTTCTTTCGACAATCCACACACGAATTTGTCTCTCAGTGCCTCTGTCAGGCTTTCCCCAAACTGGCAGTATTTCGCTAGCTTACGCAGTTCAATTAAATACTCCGCGTTGCTTTCCTCTTTCAGTTGCGTTCTCGCATAAAATTTAAATCGTTCCGCTAACATCAGCGGTGTGGGGTTCAAATGATTTTTCAGGACAGCCACAATTTTAGCGAAAGTCTGATCCGCCGGTTTAGCTGGTGATAGAAGATGCTTCAATAGCCCGTATGTCTTCGCACCCATTGAGTTTAGTAAGGTTAGTGCTTTATCTTCATCTGATATTTTATTTGCCTTACAATATATCTCTATGCGTTCTACATACGTGGCCCAACCTTCAACATCGGGATCGAAATCGTTGATGTTATCACGCTTAGGCATCTTCGCAACCTTCTTGGAGAACAAAAATAAATTTTTCTTTTATATTTTTTTTTCAAAATGACGGTTTCCCGCGCTTGTCTTCTTCCCCCGCCTACGAAAATGGCGGCTTCCCGCGTTTTGCCTTTCTCCCCCGCTGGCTGTAATGGCGATTGCCGAATTGCTGCATTCGCCCTCCCCAGCGGTTTTCAAATCGTGCCTCCCAGCCCCTCTTGCAGTCCGGTCCTTTCCCCCGGCTGCGGCCGAGTTCTCCGCGGTTTTTTTTAATTTTTATTTTTAATTTTTTTTTCCCGCGCCTTACGCTGACCCGGTCGCTGTGCCTCGCGGCCTCGGTAGCTGCCCGGCCTTTTTCACCGGTCGCGGTCGAGCTCTCTCTCGACGCTGTTGCGTCTCCCAGCCCGCTTGCAGCCCGGTCTTTCGCACCGGCTGCGTTTGCATTCACCGCGGCTCCCGTGCCTTACGCTGCCCCAGTCTCAGCGCCTCTGGCCCCGACTTCTGTCCGGCTCTTTTCCCCGGCCGTGGTCGAGTTCTCCGCCCTTATATCCTCCGTTTTTCCCTCCCCTACTTCACAGCCACCGTGGCCGACTTGCTGCTCGTCGCTGATCGGCTTACCCACCACTGTGATAGAAGGGATGATCACTGCCTGTTGCTGATGGAAGGCTTCGTGTCAGAATTCTTCCTTTGCTCTGCAGACCCGAGTCTTCTCTCAGCAGAATGATGAGGGCGGATGCCTCCTCTCGACGCCCGTTAAACTGCCTTGGATGTATCTCTGCCGCAGGGTAAGATCGTACTCGTCGCCACTGTTAAGTCTGTGTGTTATAATGAGAATTACTACACAGACCACAAGAGTAAATGTTAACAGGTCTTTACTAGTCGAAGGTCAGGGCGGAACTGCCCAATAAATCATTACACAGCACTTATATACCGGTGTGGTCACCACCGGTATTACAGTATACAGCAGCCAAGATAAAGTAGTGCAACCCTTAAAGTAGTTCTCTTAAAGGTGGAACGGTTACATACACTACAGTGGGGAAGTGTGAAATTATTCATTTTGGTAGGAAGAATAGAAAAACAGAATATTTTTTAAATGGTGAGAAACTATAATACCTGCCTTTGAGTGAGTGCAGCGAAGGTTCACTAGATTGATTCCTGGAATTGGGGGGCACGGTGGCATAGTGGTTAGCACTGTTGCCTCACAGCGCCAGGGACCCGGGTTCAAATCTGGCCTCGGGCGACTGTCTGTGTGGAGTTTGCACATTCTCCCTGTGTCTGCGTGGGTTTCCTCCGGGTGCTCCGGTTTCCTCCCACAGTCCAAAGGTGTGCAGGTTAGGTTGATTTGGCTATGATAAATTGACCCTTAGTGTTAGGGGATTAAATACGTGGGGTTACAGGAATAGGGTGGGATATGTGTCGGTGCAGGCTCGATGGGCCGAAATGGCCTCTATCTGCACTGTAGATTCTGTGATTCTGTGAATGAGACGGTTGTCCTATGAGGAGAGATTGAGTAGAATGGGCTTATACTCTCTGGAGTTTAGAAGAATGATAGGTGATCTCATTTAAACAGGGTAGATGCTACCGTAGTTGACACTGCCCTCGACCGTGTCAGTTCTATCTCCCGCACCTCTGCCCTCACCCCTGCCCCTCCCTCCCGGAACCACGATAGGGTTCCCCTTGTCCTCACCTTTCACCCCACCAGCCTCCACATTCAACGGATCATCCTCCGGCATTTCCGCTACCTCCAAAGTGATCCCACCACCAAACGTATCTTCCCCTCCCCTCCCCTTTCAGCATTCCGCAGGGACCGCTCTCTCCGAGACACCCTAGTCCACTCCTCTATCACCCCAAACAGCCCTTCCCCTTCGCCTGGCACCTTCCCGTGCAAGCGGAGGAGATGTAACACCTGCCCCTATACCTCCCCCCTCCCCACTGTCCAGGGCCCCAAACACCCCTTCCAGGTGAAACAGCGATTTACTTGTACTTCTCGCAATCTAGTATACTGTATTCGCTGCTCACGATGCGGTCTCCTCTACATTGGGGAGACCAAACGCAGATTGGGTGACCGCTTTGCGGAACACCTCCGTTCAGTCCGTAAGGGTGACCCCGAGCTTCCGGTCGCCTGTCATTTCAATTCACCGCTCCATTCCCACTCGGACCTCACCGTCCTTGGCCTCTTGTACTGTTCCACGGAAGCTCAACGTAAACTCGAGGAACAGCACCTCATCTTCCGATTAGGCAGTCTGCAGCCTTCCGGTCTCAATATCGAGTTCAACAATTTCAGATCATAACCTCGGCCCCTATTTCATTTTCACTTATATTTTTCCACTCCTTTCCTTTCCCCCCCCCCTCCTTTCCTTTTGTTTCTCTCTCACACCTGGCAGCTATCTTTTGCCCTGCCAGTACACTTTACACCTAATCACAGCCTATTACCATCTCGTCTAGCTTCTAATCTCTTTTACTTCTTTTGGTTCTTTTATTCTTTTGTCCGATCGCAGCCCTGCCTTCGATCTAGTTCCTTTTCTCTCCAGTTTTGAAGAAGGGTCAAACCCGAAACGTCAACTCAAATTTCTCTCCACGTATGTTGCCTGACTTGCTGAGTTTTTCCAGCATTTTCTGTTGTTATTTCGGATTTCCAACATCTGCAGTATTTTGCTATCGTCGTAGATGCTAAGAGGTTGTTTCCCCAGGCTGGAGTGTCTAGAATTAGGGGGCATAGATTCAGGATAAGGGGTCGGCCATTTAGGACTGATATCAGGAGAAATTTCTTCACTCAGAGGGTTGTGAATCTTTTGAATTCTCTACCCCAGAGGGCTGTGGATGTTCAGTCATTGAGTGTATTCAAGTCTGAGTTCGATAGCTTTTTGGACTCTAGCAGAATCAAGGGATATGGGGATCGGGCGGGAAGGTGCAGTTGAGGTTGAAGATCAGCCGTGATCTTATTGCATGGCGAAGCAGGCTCGGGGGTCATATCACTTACTCCTGTTCCTATTTCTTATGTCCAATGGGTGCACCAGCTTAGCTTACCTCAAGGTTTTTTGTGTATGCAGACATTTTGACATACTAATTTCCTCTGTTAACAAACTAGATAAAATGATTAAAGGTCAAAGGAATATCCATGGGCTTCCCTGTACCTGGTATTGGTATTGTTTAATTTTAATGCTATGGTTTATATTATTTAAGTCGTCATTGAACTGATCATATGCACCTTACACAGAGCTGTGAATATCTGAGTAGGTTAAGCATGCCAGCACCCAGCATCTTCTGTAATCTTTAGTCAGGCCTCGAGCCTTTTTACTCACCTTTTGAACTGTACCCTGGTTAATTCACTCTGATGATCAATTTCAAATAACTAGAAAATACTGCAACTAAATGGCAAGTATCTTACTTAGTCAGTTCATTTCAAGTTGATTACCCAATACAGATAAAGACAGCTCCTTGCTAATGAACTGCCATATAAATGCCAACCTAGAAAACTAGCAGAAGCTAACCAAAAACTTAAAAAATAACTTACCACAACCCCCAAAAAAGCTGATACCTCAAGAACAGCCCTAATTATAAGCCTATGACACGTGAAAACAAGTCATCATATTGAATTTGTAACTTAAGCTAATTGGATGAAAAAGAAATGTAAATACATGAAACCGGAAAGCCAAATGTTGAATTAGGGGAGTGTCATAGGCGTGTTTATGTTTTGGTCAGACAAAAATTTTTCGGACAGTTTACAAAAAACGGACAAAATCCGCTCATTTCAGCTCATTAGCGTTGAGTGACGTGATGGTTGACCAATCCTACGGGGGAACCGCGGTATGATGCGTCACGGGGGGTGTTTTATGGCGTGTGTGGGCGGGGCCGCCGAGCTGAGGTGAGTCGGGCTGGCCCTGAGGCGCTAGGCCGCACACGGGGGCTCCGGGTCACCGCGGCTGGGCTCTGAGTCCAACCCCTTCCCTGGGGTGTCTTCCGCTCTTCTCTATCTCCTTCCCTCACTCTCTCCTTCCCTCTCTCTCTCTCCTTCCCTCTCTCTCTCTCTCTCCTTCCCTCTCTCTCTCTCTCTCTCCTTCCCCCTCTCTCTCTCTCTCTCGAGACAGAGAACCGCACGGCCTGAGAGACAGCGAGCGGGGGAGCGGCGGCGGCGGGCCGGAGCGGGAGCTGAGCTGAGGTGAGTTAGGCAGGGCCTGAGGCGCTAGGCCATGCACGGGGGCTTCGGGTCACCGCGGCCGGGCTCTGAGTCCAACCCCTTCCTCGGGGTGTCTTCCTCTCTTCTCTATCTCCTTCCCTCACACTCTCTCCTTCCCTCTCTCTCTCTCTCTCCTTCCCCCGCGCAGCCCGAGAGCCCTAGAGACAGCGAGCGGGGGAGTGGTGGCGGCGGGCCGGAGCGGGAGCTGAGCTGAGGTGAGTCAGGCCGGGCCTAAGGCGCTAGGCCACGCACGGGGGCTCCGGGTCACCGCGGCTGGGCTCTGAGTCCAACCCCTTCCCCGGGGTGTCTTCCTCTCTTCTCTATCTCCTTCCCTCAATCTCTCCTTCCCTCTCTCTCTCTCTCCTCCCCTCTCTCTCTCTCCCCTTCCCCCCTCTCTCTCTCTTTCCCCCTCTCTCTCTCTTTTTCTCTCTCTCTCTCCTTCCCCCTCTCTCTCTTTTTCTCTCTCTCTCTCTCCTTCCCCCTCTCTCTCTCCTTCCCTCTCTCCTTCCCCCTCTCTCTCTCTCCTTCCCCCTCTCTCTCTCTCCTTCCCCCTCTCTCTCTCACCTTCCCCCTCTCTCCTTCCCCCTCTCTCCCTCTCCTTCCCCCTCTCTCTCTCTCCTTCCCCCTCTCTCTCTCCTTCCCCCTCTCTCTCCTTCCCCCTCTCTCTCTCCTTCCCCCTCTCTCTCTCCTTCCCCCTCTCTCTCTCTCTCTCTCTCCTTCCCCCTCTCTCTCTCTCTCTCCTTCCCCCTCTCTCTCTCTCCTTCCCCCTCTCTCTCTCCTTCCCCCCCTCTGTCTCTCTCTCCTTCCCCCCTCTCTCTCTCTCCTTCCCCCTCCCTCTCTCTCTCCTTCCCCCTCCCTCTCTCCTTCCCCCTCCCTCTCTCCTTCCCTCTCCCTCTCTCCTTCCCCCTCCCTCTCTCCTTCCCCCTCCCTCTCTCCTTCCCCCCTCTCTCTCTCTCCTTCCCTCTCTCTCTCTCCTTCCCCCTCTCTCCTTCCCTCCTCTCTCTCTCTCTCTCTCTCCTTCCCCCTCTCTCTCTCTCTCTCATTAATGTCAATAATAACATTGCAAAATTATAATTCTGCTTGCTACCTCCAAATTCACATAGAAGGAAAACTGTAAAACCTGGAGTATATGGCTACTGGTGATCCCCATTAACAAAAAACGAAGTTAAAGAACCACCTCCTGGGTGCTTAGCAAGAGTTCTTCAATCCCAACAGTTTTATAAACAGTTTTATAAACATGGCAGAGGGTTCTTCAGTTCCCTCAGCAACGCCGGGTACTCCAGGCTAGTCTTTTATAAACTCCTCTCCTGCAAATCAATGGGAGCAATGAGCTACATACAGCCCCATGGGAGTGGCAGTGGTGCAATGAGAGCAGCACATCTCACCCTCTATCAGGATGTCAGCACATCTGCTCCTTTGACACACTCAACCAATGGCCTTTGTGTGAAAAAGTGCTTTCTGATTTCACTCTCTGAAAATTTCAATTGTCCTAGGAGCCATAGCCTTTTGGGGAAGAGAATTCCAGATTTCCACACCATTTGTGTGAGAAAGTGCTTCCTTATTTCACTTCTGAATGGTCAAGCTCTAATTTTAAGATTATACCCTCTTCTCCTGGATTGCCCCACAAGGAGAAATAGTTTCTCTGCATGTACTCTATCAAATCCCTTAATTATTTTAAATACTCAATTAGATCACCCCTCATCCTTCTAAACTAACAATTGTTCATTTCACCGCTTGCCTCCTCTACTTAGTCCGTGTTCTCGCATCCCGATCTATTATTGAGACATGACTGAAAGAAGGCCAAAAATGGCAGCTCAACATTCCTGGTTACAGGGTTTTCAGACGAGAGAGGGGGATAAAAAGGAGGGGGGTTGGAATATTGATTAAATAATCAATTACAGCTGTGAGGAGGGAGGATATCTTAGAAGGATCATCAAATGAGACCATATGTGTTGAACTGCAAAACAAAAAAGGGGCAATCACACTGCTGGGAGTGCACTATAGACCTCCGAACAGTCAGAGGGAGATAGAAGAGCAATTATGTAGGCAAATTTCTGAGACATGCAAAAATAGGGCAGTAATAGTAGGGGATTTCAACTTCCCTAATATTAACTGGGATAAAATTAGTGTGAAAGGCATAGAGGGGGCAGAATTCTTAAAATGCTTTCAGGAGAACTTTTTTAGTCAGTACGTAGCAAGACCAACAAGAGAGGGGGCGGTTCTGGACCTCGTTTTAGGGAATGAAGCTGGGCAGGTGGAAAGGGTAGTAGTGGGAGAGCATATTGGTGGTAGTGATCATAATTCAGTTAGATTTAGGGTAGTTATGGAAAAGGACAAGGATAGACCAGGAATAAAAGTTCTCAATTGGGGAAAAGCTCATTTTACTAAGCTGAGAAGTGATTTAGCCAAAGTGGACTGGAGACAGAAACTTGAAGGTAAATCAGTGTCAGGACAGTGGGAAGCATTCAAGGAGAAGATAGTGAGGGTTCAGAGCAAGTATGTTCCCTCAAAGAAAAAGGGTAGGACTAACAAATCTAGAGCTCCTTGGATGTCAAGGGACATACAGGGTAGGATAAAGAAAAAAAGGAAGCTTATGACAGATACCGAGGACTCAATACTGCAGAAAGCCGAGAAGAGAATAGAAAGTGCAGGGGTGAAATTAAAAAGGAAATCAGGAAAGCAAAGAGAGAGCATGAAAAATATTGACAAGTAAAATCAAGGAAAATCCAAAGATGTTTTATAAATACATTAAGAGCAAGAGAATAACTAAAGTAAGCCTATTAGGGACCATAAAAGTAACCTGTGTGTGGAAGAGGAAGACATGGGTACGATTCTTAATGAATACTTTCCGTCTGTTTTCACACAGGAGAGGGACGATGCAGACATTGCAATCAGGGAAGAGGAGTGTGAAATATTAGATGAAATAAACATAGTGAAAGAGGAAGTATTACGGGGTTTAGCTTCTTTGAAAGTGGATAAATCCACAGGCCCGGATTAAATGTATCCCAGACTGTTAAGAGAAGTAAGAGAGGAAATAGCAGAGGCTCTGACCATCATTTTCCAATCCTCTCTGGCTGCAGGTGTGGTGCCAGAGGACTGGAGGACTGCTAATGTGGTACCGTTGTTTAAAAAGGGAGAAAGGGATAGACCGAGTAATTACAGGTCAGTCAGCCAAACCTCGGTGGTGGGAAAATTATCGGAAAAAATTCTGAGGGACAGGATAAATCTTCATTCAGAAAGACACAGATTAATCAGGGACAGTCAGCATGGATTTGTTAAGGGAATGTCTGACTAACTTGATTGAATTTTTTGAGGAGGTAACAAGGAGGGTTGATGAGGGTAGTGCATTTGATGTAGTCTAAATGGATGTTAGCAAAGCTTTTGATAAGGTCCCGCATGGCAGACTGGTCATGATAGAAAAAGCCCATGGGATCCAAGGCTAAGTGGCAAGTTGGATCCAAAACTGGCTCAGAGGCAGGAAACAAAGGGTGTTTTTGTGACTGGAAGGCTGTTTCCAGTGGGGTTCCACAGGGCTCAGTACTGAGTCCTTTGCTTTTTGTGGTATATATCAATGATTTGGACTTGAATGTAGGAAGTATGATTAAGAAGTTTGCAGATGATACAAAAATTGGCCGTGTGGTTGATAATGAAGAAGAAAGCTGCAGACTGCAGGAAGATATCAATGGACTGGTCAGGTGGGCAGAACAGTGGCAAATGGAATTCAATCTGGAGAAGTGTGAGGTAATGCATTTGGGGAGGGCTAACAAGGCAAAGGAATACACTATAAATGATAGGACACTGAGAAGTGCAGAAGATCAGAGGGACCTTGGAGTACATGTCCACAGATCCCTGAAGGTAGCAGGACAGGTAGATAAGGTGGTTAGGAAGGCATATGGGATACTTGCCTTTATTAGCTGAGGCATAGAATATAAGAGCAGGGAGGTTATGCTTGAGCTGTATAAAACACTAGTTAGGCCACAGCTAGAATACTCCATGCAGTTCTGGTCACCACATTACAGGAAAGATGTGATTGCACTAGAGGGGGTGCAGAAGAGATTTACGAGAATGTTGCCCGGGCTGGAGAATTTTAGCTATGAGGAAAGGTTGGATAGGCTGGGGTTGTTTTCTTTGGAACAGAGGAGGCTGAGGGGAGATCTATTGAGGTGTATAAAATTATGAGGGGCCTAGATAGAGTGGATAGGAAGGACCTATTTCCCTTAGCAGAAGGGTCAATAACCAGGGGGCATAGATTTAAAGTAATTGGTCATTTAGAGGGGGTTTGAGGAGAAATCTTTTCACCAAGAGGGTGGTGGGGGTCTGGAACTCACTGCCTGAAAGGATGGTAGAGACAGAGACCCTCATCACATTTAAAAAGTACTTGGATATGCACTTGAAGTGCCGTAACCTACAAGGCTACGGACCAAGTGCTGGAAAGTGGGTTTAGGGTGGATAGCTCTTTGTTGGCCGGCACGGACAAGACGGGCTGAATGGCCTCTTTCTGTGCTGTAAATTTCTATGATTCTATGAACTCAAGGGAATACATTTTAAGTTTATGAAATCTGTCCTCATAATGTTATCATTTAATCCCTTCTAAAAGGAGGTACTGTGGCCTAGAAATTCAGTGGGCTGCACCACCCGTTAGCGCCTTAAGAGGGCGCTAAGTGGGTTGGAAGCCACTGGCCATGCCTCCCGCTAAATTCAGCAGGACGCTAATGGCGGCGCTAGCCGTTAGCGCTGCGCCACTACCGATGATGTCATCGGTGTGCGCAGCGCCCCGCTAACGCCCCGATCATGAGTCGGGCAGAGGCAGTGCAGCGCGGTGAGCAGCAGCAGCAGCCAAGCCGACCCGCTGGAGCACATCGGCCGGCAGCTCCTCAGTGGGAAGGAATTCCGACTGGGAGGAGGGGAGCCGAGCATGGCGGCCAGAGGCCGACCCGTGAAGAGAGAGTAGGCCCCGGGCCGTGGAGCCGGCAACGGTGAAGAGGAGGCCGCATTGGAGCATTCACATCCCGACGATGTGTTCAGCAAGTCGGGCAGAGGAGCGCAGCGCAACGAGCAGCAGCAGCAGACTCACAACACGCTGCAGCACGTCGGCCAGCAGCTCCATTTCGGGTAACTCGCAGTCTGGATGGGAGGAGGGGAGCTGGGCATGGTGGCCAGGGCGGGAGAAGCAGGCCACCACACGTGGAGCCGGCAACAGTGAGGAGAAGGCCGCGGTGAAGAGTAGGACGGAGCGGCTGAGGGACATCGTGCTCCCACTGCCATGGGAAGCCATTGTATTGACTTTGAACGTGGCGCTGTATGTATAGCTGACGCGTCCCTACGGGGAACAAGCATTCCATTGTACTTGTTACATATGGCAAATAAATCTAATCTGAATCTGAATCTGAATCTGAATTTAGATGCGCCCCCTGCTTTAACGCCGGACGCTATGTGCGACCGGTTCAGGGGGGCCTACCTGCGGCGGTAGAGGCGCTAATTAAAGGAGGTGCGGGGCGTCCATTTTTGTTGCTGGCCACCTGCTAGCACCTCTCCGCGCTGCCGTCCCCGGCCTCCTGAGCCCCCCCCGCCCCGTGGAGTGCCGACTGCGTTCCAACAGCCCGGCACTTCTCCTCGGTGCCGGGCTCTTTTGCCGGCACTCGCGATCCTCGGGGGCCCAGCTGGGCCCCAGATCGCGCTGCACAAGGCCTCTCCCCTTTAAGAAGGGGAGGAAGGCCTGCTGTACCGCAGCGCGATGTGCCGCAGCGTGTGGTGCTGCGGCACGTTGCGCAGCGATATTCAGTTGCAGCGCCCCAAGAGGGATGCGGGGCACCTCCAGTAGCGCCGCGCTTCCCTCTGGGGCACGCCAACTGAATTTCCGGCGGGCGGCCGCGAATGTTTCCAGGGCGCTACTTTTAGCGCCCTGGCGAGGCTGGTGCCCCAAACGGGGCTATAGTGAATTTCTAGGCCTATAACTTTAAATCTATCTGGTTTTGGGTCTAGAAAAATGAAAATTGACAACTTAGATGAGTTACCAGAAGATGACCAATACCTATGGAAATATACCCTAGAATGAGATCATCATCATCATCATCAACAACCAACTTGCAATTATATAGTGCCATTAACATAGCAAAACGTCACTATGGTGCTTCACAGAGGCATAATCAGACAAAAGTGGATGCTAAGCCAAACAAAGAGATATTAGGAGGGTTAATGAAAAGCTTGGTCAAAATGGTAGGTTTTAAGGAGGGTCTTCCAGGAGGGGAGGGAGGTGGAAAAGTGGAAACATTTTGGAAGGGAATTCCAGATAATGGGGCCTAGATGGCTGAAGGCATGGCCACCAATGGTGGGGTGAAGGGAAGGAGGGAAGTGTGTGATGGACTAATTTCCACTTGCCTGGATGGGTGCACACAAGCTCAAGATCCCCCAGGACAAAGCAGCCTGCTTGATCAGCACCCCATCCACCACCTTAAACATTCACTCCCTCCAACACCGGCGCACCGTGGCTGCAGTGTGTACCATCTACAAGGTGCAACAACTCGCCAATGCTTCTTTGACAGTACCTCTCAAACCCGTGAACTCTACCCCCTAAAAGGACAAGGGCAGCAGGCACATGGGAACACCACCACTTCCAAGTCCGCTGCAAGTCACACATCGTCCTGACTTGGAAATATATCGCCGTTTCTTCATCGTCACTGGATCAAAATCCTGGAACTCCCTACCTAATAGCACTGTGGGAGTACCTTCACCACATGGACTGCAGCGGTTCTAGATGGTAGCTCACCACCACCTTCTCAAAGACAACTAGGGATGGGCAATAAATGCTGGCTTTAACCAGCAACGCCCACATCCCATGAATGCAAAATCCATGAGAGCATTGGAATAGTTGAGTCTGGAAGTAGCTTAGGCATGAGCTGAGGCAAGGGCAGAGACAGGTGATGTTCGAGGTGGAAGTAAGCGAAATGTGTGAGGTAGCTGAATGCTCGACTCTAAATCAAATAGGAAGCCAAGTTTGCAAATAGATGTGTCAACATCTTCAGAAGAGGAGCGGAGGAAATTAGGGAAATTAAAAAAATAATGATTAATGCAAATTTGAAGACATCGGGGGCAATTTTCACTCATGCTGAAGAAAAGGGCTGTAAGCATGTGCAATTTCTTTTGTGTAATCTGCCCTGTGCTAACTGCTCGAGGCTCGCCCGACTTGATTTTCAACTGAGTCTCAAAATGATTGGCCAGGGCTCCTACTTGAAACAGGTGGGAGACTTGTAAAATATTTAAATCAGGGTCCTACACTGTTTTTAGGACCCCAACACAATATTGGTGATTCACCGAGTGAACTGCCCAATCCATGCTCTCCATTCATTGAAACTGCACATTGAGCAGTTTAACCAGCGGTCCATAAAAGGACCACCGAAGGCTGCTCCAAAAACGCTGCAAAAAGATATTGCACTGATGTGTTTTTTATTTCTTTCGACTCGTGCTCCCTCCCAAGATTACTTTCCCTCCCCTTTAAACACACACTTTTGGCCTGGCTTTGCGGATGAGCTTGGGGATTTCCGCCAACCCACCCACTCCCCCCCCGATCGATGAGCTTCCTGTCAATGCTCATAGAGCGCTGGCACCTTGCCAATCAAATTAAAATGAGGCCTAAGAACAAAAATGTTTAAGGCCTCTCGCCAGTGCCATCGGGCAGGCGGTGCAGTCGTTCCACCTACTGCCTGCCCAATGTACGCTTTGTATAAAAATTGGTCCCATTTAGTTCTAACCAATATATACATTCTTGCCATTGAACAAGCAATGCATATCTCTTCTAATATAAATAAAATACCCCCAATAGCATTATCTATAGTTGGATGAAAGGTGTTATCGATGCAGGTCTCAGGCCAATGAATTGCTGGACATGCAATCGCATATCTAATACCTCATGTCTAAGGCTACTTATTTTAATCTCTCTACAGACTTGTAGGCGTGACCTTGGGTTTCTACATTTATAAGAATAGCCATTTTCCTCCCAAGGCCAATTGCTTGCAAATGACTGCAAAGTAATTTGCTCCATCAAACCCACCTCTTAAACAAACAACATTTGTTAAAAGCCTCCACACCAGTGTTCTGAAAGAAATTATCCAGAGCATGGCTGAGCTCTTTAGTTTCGAGTCTTTTATATATAGATATTTGATTTGATGTATACTTGGTTGAAAGCTGATATTGAAAGACAACTATCTGATCTGGTGTAATTGTGCTACATTTTTAATAAAATGTTATTTACAGTGGCTTAAATGTTGGGAGTAAGAGTAGTTCAGCTAAATGAAAATGTAATATGGGTCTGATCTTTTATACTTTCTATTATATCAGATAGTATGTTGCCATTATTTTGATTGCATTAATATGGTGTGATAGAAAGTGTTCAAGGCTTTTGTTAAAATTAATTCATTAATTCATTTTGATTATAGCACTCCCAATCATTGCAGCCTTTTACAGTATGGCGTCAGTCTCACAGAGGTTATTAATGCTGCTCAGCAAGCTTCAAACAATTTATTTAATTGCAGATAAGTCTTGTCTTATTGATGTTATCCTGTAGTAAATCCTTAATTAAGGTAGTTTCACAAATGTATTTCGGTTAGTGGTTTGCAACCAAAACATTCTCAACAACAGAAGACAAGAAA